>NW_014555637.1:141577-155315 GCF_001313825.1 Dinoponera quadriceps
CCCCCCCCTTCGAACCAGGCACGCCAACGTCGCATGATAAAGTGGGCGTGACCTCCAAAAAAAATTTAAAAAAAAAACGAAAAAGTTACCACGCAATGATTTTCATCATTTAGCTATTGCTCTCGCACATCGATTCACTTCTTCAAAGCGTATATAATTAATTTGGTAAATAACTATGATTAATACAAAATGTTCTCTTTTCTTTTATATCTGTGATACGTTCTCCCTTGTGTGTATAGAGAAGGCACAGCTGAGAAATAGTATAGAGCGATGATTGCTGAAACTGTGATGCTAAGTGTAAATGCTAACGGTTCTCTGTGCAGGAAATTGTGCATGTTGCTGTTTCTCTTGAAAAAAGTTTAATGTTAAATTTAACTATTTAACATGTTAAAATCATCCTGCTGTGCAATAACGCTATTTAATATACGCTTTTATATAAACAATACACCCGAGAGCGCGTGGAATGTTATGTTTCTCGAAGAAATGAATCGAATCGTTGCAGAAAATTTAATATCGTTCGTAAGAAGTATAATTACAATTGTACGATCGAGGCGAATCTTTCTTTTCTCAATAGCTACTTGATGATACTGAACGATACGATAATTTTGCACGTCGATGAAAACCTCTTGCGTTTCAATTACATGTCCAATGTGAATATTCGAAGCAAGAACAATTTAGATAGCAAAGAAATCCTCTATTTTGAACCGACGTAATAAAATAAGAACAATCACTCCCTACAAATTGATTATATGAAAAAAACGAGAAAAAAGAAATAAAAGTAACGAGTTAGCGCAATTTAAACGAAGATTGCTTTTACTGTTTAATCTCATAATGCAATTTCTCCTACCCATTACTATTACGATTATCTTTAATTGAATTTAACGAAACGCTCGTTTTGTTACATTGTAAACGTCAGTGGTGAAATAAAGCAGAAAGGAAGTTGTTTTGTGAGAAAATAAAGAACAATGTTTTATAACGATTCTTTCTGATGTGTACTGTAAAAATAAAGTTTCTAATTTTATTACAGCGAAATATATATTACAGGCATCTCGCTCTCTTAGTCGTGATATATCGAAATACGTGTCACCGCTACAGAGTAATATTAGATATATAAACGCCGTATTAACATATACAATCCAACGCATTTGTGGTTTACTTCCAGATTCATTTCATTTGTAGTTTAATTTTCTCTACATAAACATATCACCATAACCCGGAGGGGGCAAATGGTCGGCATCGGGTCTGAGACGAGATGGTCTTGGAGGTTCTAAATCAGGTGGAACAATCGGATCGAATCTCGCACCAGGTGGTATCGCGCCTCTACGAGAAAGAAATTATATATGTAATCGAAGATAAAAGACAGCTCTTAAATTAGAAACGACGCCATCATATTTACGTACGAAGGTAATATCCCAGGTATCCCAAGACTTTCTGGTACGCGTGCATATGGATGACCGCCGAAAGGATTGAATATCATCCCACCACCTTGTCCACCCGGATAAAGATCAGCAGCACCTACTCTCCCAGGATCGGTGTTATCCGGAATCGGATTACGCGACCTTAAGCCATAATACAAAATTACGATAGATACTTTAGGAAAATCTAAAAAGAAATAAATAAAAAGGGACACTGTAAAAATGTTTCAATTAATTCAATAAAAAATGAGTCATTAATTGATTCGCTAATTCAATCATGATCTCCCTGTAAAAGTAAAAAACAATACAGTATAATCATAGAGTGGAATTTTTGTATTCCGTATTTATAAAATTTAATAGTTTTATTCTGAATAAGATAGAATTCTCCCTCCTCAGAGTTCTAAGATATGCTAAATATGGCTTCAACTTGTATCATCAATGTTCTGCAAGGTTTATAAAGTACAGAAAAGGTATCGTGCAAAAATAATAACATAAAATATAATTTTGTACTGTTAAAAATATGATAATTTTATCAAGAGAGAGATTCCCACGGATGTATCTCAATCTTGTTTGAGAATTGCAATTGGAAGAATCAAAACTTGAGCTACTTGCACGTATTTACTAAATGTCTATTTACCAATATTTACAATCCAACGGAGGACGGTCTCTTGTGCACGACGATGTATTAGATGCAGTTGTTTGAGTCCCTGCTTCCTTAACATTTCCCAGATCAATCAGACTGAACTTATACAATGGTTTCAAAAAATCTTTTTGTAGCCGACGTATAATCTTCTCGTAGGATGGTATTATAGTTTCCAGAGGTCCATGTAGTCCTAATACAGTTCTCTCAATTGCGAATGCAATATTGGTAATAGAATCGTCCTCAAGCTTCTGTAAAATATATAATATCAATGATATAATAAATACATATTCCACCACATACACGCATTGCTGTCAATCAGTAGTAAATTAATTTTAATTCTATTGTTACATGCTATTGCAAATTACCACAAGGTTTATAAGTATCTCATCATCCGCTTTGATCCCACTGAGCAAAAACAATTTGCCATTTCTAATGTAACGCAATGTGTAACTGAGATCTATGTTCCACTCCTTGGGAAGCAATTCTGACCCTTTCTCTGATGCGTCAAAAATGATCTGTGGAATTATGCAAATTCAAATATTCTTAGATTATAACATCCTAATCAAACATATTACAGGTTAGAATCCTTTAAAACATTGGAAAAATTTACTGTGAAAAGATATTTCTAATGCAAGAATAACAATGGAGAAAAAAAACGTAATATTCGAATATTATTACAGGATGTTTTGATCAAGAAACTTACATTATCTCCAGTGCCGATACATCGAAGTCCATGTTTCACTAGATACCAATGCGCAAACAAGATTATTACGTCTTCTTTTTTCTGGATTTCATTATAATGCAATTTGTACAGAAGATCAAAACCAAACGTGTCACTCGCCATTCTGACACTCACTGAGGCATTAGTGTGCAATTTTTCGAGCGTACGCTCAGGAGAATACAATCCGGGAAGTACGAACTTGTATCTTGGAAAACAGAGGACAATTCCAGCGCCATCTGTTCTTGGACTCTGATGGGATCAAATTATTGGTTTGTTCTTTTTAGCTGAACTGGCTTCACTATTTCAAGAAATTTAGATATACATTGAAACATATGAAGCGAGATATACGAGATCTTCACGCTTCAGTCTGCATGCATTTCTTGATCTAATGCGACCAGTTCAGTTAAAAAGAACAGACCATTAACGAATTATGAGGATATCGGAAGGTAATGTAGAGTACGTAATTATTTATACACATACACGCACACACATATGCAGAAAGAGAAAATTATATACTTTTCATTTCGAATATATCTTTAGAATCTGGCTATAAGCTGCGCTAATTCCAAACTTTAATAGTTAATATTTCAAATGTTACAACAATCTTTTACACTAATGCAGAAAGTTCAGCCAGTAACAATCTATAAAGAAAAATAATCTTTATTTCCTCCATAAATTATACTGTTTTGTTATAATTGTGTAGTTAATTCGTTTAAAATACAAATTTGTGTATGTACATACGCTTATATACAAGTATTCAGGTTCCATTTATATCTTGAATGACAGCACTAGATGTGTGTATGTAAATAAATATTGAAACAATAAAAAGTACATATATGTAATATAAAATAAAATTGTAGAAGGTAGTAACTATTTATATTGACGGTATCAAAATAACGACATTTTCAAGATGGGTGAGTATTTAAAATGAAATATCAGTAATCGGATTCAGCATCAGTGTCCATGTCATATGCAGATTCCGGCTGATTACTATCGATTTCTTCTTCACTTTCAGGTTGAGATCTGTCCTTCTGATCTAAGGCGTATCGTCTCCAAGGAAATCTGCAAAGAATGCATTATTTGTGAGAATTTATAATTTCACAAATTACAAGAAGAATCCCACAATGTATGTAAGTGTGTACCTCGTTTTCTTATCGAAACACTCCTCAATAAAGGTATGAGAGACAATCTTTGTATGTTTCTTGAATTGTTGATATTTAGGTGTATTTTTGAAGGCACAAATCAAATAGGTGCATTTTTTATTGGTTGTATTTGGATCAGGTATATACTTGGCACCCATGTTCAGTGCTTTCCTTCTGATTTCATCTCTCTTTGGATTAACGTATCCACTGAGCGAGAAGGTGACGCCACTGAATAGCTCTCTGAACGGTTTTTTACATCTCACAGGGGTATCGTGTTTTGTTTTCGGAGTAGCATTTCCGACGGTTGCCGGCTGCGACAGTCGTTGACAAGTCTTGCACGGTTGATCCTCTAATTCCTTGCTGCATTCTGCACACTTCTGTTTCTTCTCACTGTATCCTACATCCGATGAACTCTCCACTTCACTCGGAGGACGTTTCTTAGAATTTGAAGGACTCTTGGTGGTGTCTTTTATACTATTTTTAACAGTATCTTTTGAAGGCACAATATCCCCGAAGGGAGTTCTCACAACTACCTTTTCCTTCGGCGTATCTTCCGTATTTTTAGCTTCTCTATTAGGTGTTTCCTTTTTATTCTTCTTATCCTTTGGCGGTTGAACTTTATCCTTCTTCCCGAAAACTTCGTCAGCCTTGCCAGCTTCTAGCTTTTCCAATAACGGCCTTTTCATAGGCTTCTTCTCCTCCTGAGATCTGGAGAAACTCTCAACTGAATTCTTTTGCATTTGCTCGAGTAACTTCTTATAATCCGTTTTCTTCTCTTCTTCCGTTTTAGCGAGTTTCTCTCTCATCATCTCTAAGGGCGTCTTTATGACATGCGGTTGCTTCAATTTAAATCTGCCGAACATGTCTAGGCCTAAATCAGCCGCAGTGTCTGACCGTAAGACAATGTACGACAATCCAAACAGTACTCTCATATTTGCCGATTGCATACAGGTGACCTTGACCCGATCGAATTTAATCTTCATCGTATCCGGATTCAATTCCCTCTTGGTGAATATTTGCACTTGATCTTTGAACATACCGTTCGAAGCTCGGTCGTTTGTCATGAATCTATGGTTCACTATAACTATCCAATTGTCGGGTTCAGATGTCGTTGATGCGGTGACGATAACCACACAACTCTGAAAATTACCGATTTCAACCCCGGTGATGTAGGAGGATTCGGCGAGCTGAAAGATGACGTGAGCCAGCATCTCTCCCGGTTTGGCGCATCGCCACGTGTTGCATCTTTCCGAATTGCGTTGAAGGAGATTGGCAGCAGGATACGATGGATGCTCCGAAGAGTAGCTTATTATCTTTTCGAATTTCACGATCATCCTTGACAATTCTCCCGAATACTCGGTTGCCCAAATTATCTGTAAACATTGTCATGTTAATATTTAGCTTATGCTCTGCTTATACACGTGCAATCACAGTAAAAGTAAAATATCTTTAATTTCTTACTCGGGTTTAAGATGAACGAGTTGCCGCCAAATATGCCATCACGCGTATGCGGTACAATCTAACCTAACCTACAACGAGACAAAACATTAGAGTGACGTACGAGAAAAATACAATAAGGTAGATAAGACGTTTAAAGTTCAAATAGGGAGGAGTATTAAACATACATAAATATATATGTGTATATATATATAATTTTCCTTGTATTTTTATAATATGAGATGAAAGTGAATCTTAAACAATGAATATTAAATATAAGAATAGTACGGCTTTTTGTGGCGGTTCTTTCTTCTGAATATTATACCATTCGTTGAGACGTTAGCGCTCCTCCGGATAAATAAAGCCGTTACCAACATAAACCAAGATAAATCCTCACAAGGTAACATCTTGTCATGGCGCGTGGGCTGACTAACTTCCGCGCACATTCAGCCGAAATAATATGAAATAATGTACAAAAATTAATGGTATACTATTGAGGAATAATTGTATATAATTTTTTCATATTCTTATAGCCTTTATTTCCATACGGGAACGTACTTTAGGTATTTTTATCCATTATATAAATGATCACATAGTTCATCCGAAAGTGGAACAACCGACTTTTATGTAGATCCAGAAGGGCTATTATAGTTTTCAAGATGAGGAGAATTACAAATATTAACAAATTTACATTGGCGTTGACCAATGAAATTATAAATATTCTAACAAGTTTGCTCACTTTTTCATCATTTTCACCTCTTGAAAACGGTATACAGAAAAAAAAATCTAGTTGCATTAACCAGAAAGAGAACAGTCAGATGCGTTCCAATTGTAAGAAATAGATAGTCTTTAGAAAGAAATGTGCATATCGAAACACATGAAGAATACATACAAAAATTCTCACGCTTCGGTACATATGAATTTCTTAAACTAGTGCAGCCGGTTTAGTTGCAAAGAACAGACCAGGAATTTCTTATAACCTAAATGTGTTTCTTACAACCGGAAATCCCGTTTCCTTCAATCAAAATGCCTCTGGTTATTCCCTTTCTGATTAATACAAACTCTTTCATACCAAAATTTTCAGTACCGAACTTTTTTCCGCGCAACGGCTCTTCAAACTAAAGAGAAAAAGATGACGAGGTAAAATACCGACTGTCGGTAAATCAGCACGCGATCGATAAGACACCGACAAGAGACCGGCCTCTCTCGCTGTTCCCGCTCGCCGCCGCGGCGCGTCGACACCGTCCGGCCGACGATGCGGTGACGTCGCGCGCGCCTATCGAACCGCGCGAGCGACCCTGACGGCGATCCCCGGAAGCACAGTCTCTCACTCGATAGCCCCGATAGAGCGGACGGAGGGCCGTCGTTTTGTCTGGCGCACGACGGGGCTTTTAGCAATATGGCGAAGTGTGTCACGGGGGGCACGGTGAGACGTAGTGCCGTTTGAGAGGATGACAAGTTCGCGGTATGGGTTGAGAATAATGTAGCGGTGACGTGCGTATCGTGCGAGAGTCCGACGTAATCGTGCACGTAAACTGCGTCGTCGTCGAGCGGGTTGTGTGTTCGCCCCCGGTTACGGTGATTACGGGATACGAGAGTGTGCTGCGCGCCTTCGTCGTCGCCGCTGCCGCCGTCGCCGCCGGTGTGTGCAGAAGTCATGGCTACGGATAAAATAAAGGTCGCCGTGCGGGTACGGCCGTTCAATCGCAGAGGTACGTAAGGGTCATCCTCCCGAGCGAGTTTCCCTCGTGCGACGTCGTGCTCTACGACGACGCGACGCGCCTCGTCTCTTCTCTCTCTTTCTTTCATTCTCTTCTTTCCTTTGCTCTCTTCTCCTCTCGTCTCCTCGCCGCGCGCGGGCACCCCGGATCGAAGAGACCGAGGGTCTCTACGGAAAAATGCGATCGACCTTCGACACCGT
Source organism: Dinoponera quadriceps (assembly GCF_001313825.1). Lineage (NCBI taxonomy): Eukaryota > Metazoa > Arthropoda > Insecta > Hymenoptera > Formicidae > Dinoponera > Dinoponera quadriceps. The sequence goes on from NW_014555637.1 coordinate 148,857, forward strand.
ATCGCGAATGAGCGAGCGAGCGCTGCGATGACGCTCCTCGTGTGACAGCCCGTGACACGGCGTGTTTTCGTCCACCTGCTCGATCGCCTGCCTTGGCCCGTGATCGTCGCCTTAGCCGTCTGCCTGCTCATTCACTCGCTCGCCCGCTCGCTCGATCGGCGCCGTCATCGCGACCGATCCCCTTATCGTTTTATCGAGTCGCACGAATCGCCTCGGGCAAACAGCCGCGCGCGATTGTGATGACGCACGCTCCGCGAACCCAACGACGAACGGCCACTCCGCCGAGCAGCGACATCGAGGGCGATCTCGACCTTCGCGAAAAGTCGAAGGCCCGTCTATGTGTGCGTGTGCCGCGAGATTCACGGCGGATCTCTCCCTCCCTCCTTTTTCTTCTCTCTCTCTCTCTCTCTCTCTCTAACGTAAGCCTTTGTCCCGTTGGTTGCACTCAGCAAAGACAACGGTTGTACGACCGTTGAGTAAACATTACCTATGATTGGTATGTACCTTTAGATCCCACCAATCATATTCGTCTACTAAAAGTTGATCACTCAATATCAGACCTGTTCGATTTAGCTGAGCTAAAATGTTGCACCGAAACTCCGTTCTTTCTCCCTTCATCGCCAGCTCGTACGCTCGTTTCATTCTCAAGTCGAAAAGCGCAATCCGCTTCGGCTAAAGCTGGGTGTACACCGAGCGAACGAACAGGGAACAAACAGCGAGTTCCAGGTTTTGTTTGAACAACCTGAAAAATCTGTACGTGGTGGCGAATCCGAACAAAACATTTCGGTGGTTTCTAAGTGGTTTAATTTCGATATGTCTCATAAAGTAGTTCACCGGAGAAAGCTCGCACGCGTTCAGGCACGAATGCACTCACCTTCGCCGTCCCTTCGTTTGCTCGCTCTTAGTGTACACCGATCTTTGAACGAACAAACCTATTGTGTCTACCGAACGCAGCCTCTGACACGAGCACGCGTGGCTGCCCGGTCGCGCGTATCCACGGTACGCGGACGCAGCTCCGTCGGAAATCCCTCGACTTCCGAGGGGGCTTTCGCCAGCTAGAGGCTCGGGGAACGAGACTCGGACCCGTAGGAAAAACAAACGATTGGCGCGCGCGCGCGCGTGTTCATCGCCTCGCTCCGCCTGCGTGTGTATATATGCGTTGTAAAAACACGGCTCCCGTGCTCGCTCTCGGGCTCGCTGCCCTTGTCGAACGCGCGAATCGTATGACTCTCTCTCCGGGCCGCGATAACGTCACTTTGGCGGCGGAGTAACCACCTCTCTCTCTCTCTCTCTCTCTCTCGGTAGTCCGGAGACCCGAGGAACGAATTTGACGACCCCCCTCTCGCGTCACGAACGCGAAATCGACGCACCTGAGACCCGTCGCAGCTCACCCGGTGCTGATTCTCGTTACTCAACGACTCTCCGCCCGATAACTCTTTCAGTCCGCCTAACGAGCCACGAATCCGCCAGGCTACGACGACCGACGGACAGCCCAGGGCGCGCGCGACGTGCGGTAGGCAAGAACGGGCGAGAAAAAAGGACGGAAGGAGGAAAACAAGGTTACTCCGTAATCGTGTCGTCAATATTTACAGATTCGCGTGCAACGACGCGACCGTCGGAGCACGTCCAGCGTGCAAAGAGGAGGCGATTCCTCTCGTTAGTCTCCCGTAAGAGGAGGAGGACTCGTTCGCGATCGGGAGACCGGGCGATTTCTCTTTCCTTTTCTCGTCCTGTCCGACGGCAGAAATCGGATTCGCGAGTGCCGCGTGCGTGACAGAGCGCGAGAGCGTAACAAAGCGTGAAACGCTCCGGTGACGCGGCGGCGGTGACATTAAGTCCGACGACCTTGGGATATCGAATTTCCATCGGGCCGATCAGACGGAAGCATGTCACGCCGCGTGTTTCCCGGCTTGTAATTGACGGCTGAGGAGGCGGCTATCCTCTTCGATCGGAGGATGCTGCCGTTCCTCGCTGATCTCGCCGCAAGGTCGAGGCGTCAGCGCGCGAGGCGACACACGTGCGCGCTCGCTCGCTCTTCGGCATAACCGTACGCGCGCGCACACACACACACAAACACACGCAGTCGGCGGATTAAAGGTTGTGACATTTTTGTTCGACGAGTTTCGCAACGCACGCCGTTCTCCAATAAGAAATTTTGTTTTCTAGTTATCCTCGGGAGGTACGTTCCCTTAGTGGATAGGAGACACGTGAAACTGATTGAAAAAAAGCGCGCTGCAACCTTTAATCTGCCGAGTCTTGAAATTTTAATGCTACTTTGGGGTTTTTAATCGTCGAACGGTAAGGTCGGGTCAGATCGACCCCGCGGATTAGTTTATTTTACGCGCTGTTCCTCTTCTCAAGGATTATTTCACGTTATTATTTACTTCTTTTGCCTATTTTATATATTGTTTACATAAAAAATGAACAAAACAGAACATGGGGTCGGATCCAATTCCACTTTCCTGGATTCGTTGAAAATCCATCTTGTCGTTGGAGAGTTAAGGACAGCTTGCGCGTATTTTAGGGGGAAGGTGACCTGTGGACTAAAAAAAAAATCTACTTTGACGATAATGTCACTTATTAACCTCTCTCTTGAACCTTTACTCATACAAATTTAATTTTAACGCTGCCTTGAACAATATGTTTTGATGTTAAAATGGAAAACGAAATTAAGAGTTCAATTAATATATTAAGAGATCGATATTAAGAAATAATTTTAGAATTAGAACGAATTTAAGACATTATGTAAAAGGTCCAAAATAGGAACCAATTATATTATTAGAATTGAAATTGAACCTATTTTGCTTAGTTCCTATTGTGTTGTAAAATTAAAGATTTAACAGGGCCAAAATTTGACTCAACTATACGTGGAAATAGTGTCGAAATTTTAATGCAACTTTGACGGTCTTACGGATACTTTTACATTTACTTAGATAATCTGTATCCATTGAAAAATGGATGTGATAATAAGTATTAAAATTTGATGAATATTTACCGACCATATATTTGATTACTGCAACCAATTTAGCAAATAATTTAATTCCGCATACTATATATACAGCACCATACTTCCGTATATTATATATTTAAAATACGGAACTAATCAAATCCTTTTCCCAGAGATTAGTAAAAACCTACTTTGATCGTACTATACTTATCTTTTCTCTTGAACCTTTAATATCCATAAGTCCTGATCTACAATAAGTGCTTTAAACTTTAAGAAATTGACCAATCACGGTTTAATGCGAAGAGAACAATTAACTATGATTAGTCAATTTCTCAAGGCATAAAATATTGTAGACCGGGACTGGTTTTGAACAAAAAACAACGAAGACGAATTTAAAACATCATAATGGTCACAGTAAAAGTAAACTGTCACTAGAGTGTTGAACTTAATTTGCTACCATAATTCCTACTGTGTGTAAAATTGAAGGTTTGACGTAGGGTGAAAATGTCGACTCGGGAAGGTGGATAAAAGTCGCATAGAAACCTCCACCGCCGCGATTCCCGCCTCTCGTTAATTATGACATCGCGGAAGCGACACGGAACGCCTCGATGTGCGATACGGAGCCGTCTGGAATTGCGTTCGCGCTTTCGCGCGAATTGCATTAGGATAACGCACCGCTCGCCTCGCGATGTGTTCGGCTCGCGGTGCGATGATTCGATGAGAAGCCAGCACGCTGGCTGATTTCATCGCGAAAGCGCATCTCGCGCATTTATTTTATGCGTGCGAGCCACCTGCGCGTGCACGCACGCGTCGGGTTTTTTCAGCGCCGACGCCCGACGCTCGTGACGGATCGCGCGAGGTGCAGCCGGCGATGAGGATAACGATTGTGCGATAAGATTGCGTAATTTCCCTTTTTCCTCCTTCTCTCCTCATATCTCTCTCTCTCTCTCTCCATCCTTCGCTTGCTCACATATTAATCGTCAATCTTTCGCGCTTGTAAGATTCAATTCACACGGGCGCGTCGTAGCCCGTAGCCGTGTTTCTCGTTATTCAACAGCTCGTTGCCCGAGACTTCCCTTTTGAAAGCTTGACAATTGCGGCTTAATGAGCCACAAGTTACCTATATTAGGCTAACACCTCCATCACGAAAAAATTGAAACACCACCTATATAGGAATTAAGTGCCTTTTATACGTACTAATTATGTGCTCTGTTCCCGATTTTTGTGCCCAAATGACTTGCCCGAGTCGAAATTTTAGTCCAACACTGAATCTAATTAGTTCAACCTCAAGTCAGTCTTCAAAGGTTCTCTAGTATTCTTCTTTGATGGTAAAAATGCGAAGTTATATTCTTCACCCGAAGACCCGACGTATAACCAAGGTAGACTTAATATAGGATTAAAATTTCGACTCGGTTAGCAGAACGTCGCGATTAAAAATGCGAGTGCTGGCTCAACGCAAAACCACAAGACTCCGCAAGTCACTTTTCAGGCTTGTCGAGGCCTCTCTGCTTCTCGAGGCCTCCTCGATTTTTCCTCCGAATATTACAAGTTTTCACACGAGTGACTGAATTAAACTTATCGCCCGGCATGTGATTCCGCGTTGGTAATGATAGCGACGGCCGGGAACCGTTAACGCGGTACGCAAGGGAATATGCTAGCGTATTCCTAGAAAGTCGGCCGCGCGTTGTATCTGCGATCGTTTTTTCTCCCCGCTGATAATGAACGGTACGAGCGATACGGTAATTATTAATCTAATGCGTCGTGGATTTTCGCGGCGGGACGGTTACGACAGATCCGAAAGAGCGAGCACGTCGAATACGTTCGTACATCGTACACGTGTATGATATTTACATGTCCGTGTATTCACGTGAAACAAAGTCCAACTCGTCTGGATCGATCGGAAGCGGCGGGGGACAAAATAGAATGTGAAATTTTAATCGCGCGCGCTCGCGTGTCCTCGCATCGTTAATGATATCCTCTTGGTGTCAATGATTAATTAATGATCTGTTTTCACTCACCCGTCCCGCGCTTGGTCGCGTCTGGAATCACGGCCAAAATAAACAAAGACGCGAGAGTATGCGCGAACGACACACTGGCAGGAGAAAGGTTATAAATATGGAACGGGGTTTTAATTTGAAACTCGCTTGTGCTGAAACCATTGCTCGAAACTAACGGTAGTTTGCCTCGTTAGGAAAAAATTAGGTTCTGTCTAGGTCACCCGAGAATGCTCGCGTTAAAATGACACGGCGTTTAGCCGTGTAAACGAATATTCTGTTTTATAAAAGTAGAAGACTTTTTAAGAAAAGGAAGGAGGAAAGAAGTTTTAAGAAAGTAAAAGAGATGCGGCCACAATGGAAGATTTAACAATTCTTTTTGTATGTGTATTGTTAAGTGTAAAATATTAGCTCTTATGTGTCGGATAGTGCTAAGATAAAAGTGTGAAAGTGTTAATTATCTGGAAATATGTGTGTTACGTTCAAATTCATTACATTATGTAGAAAATGGCTGTTGGCCGCAATATGGAACGTTTCATATCACAGCCACTAATTTGGCAGTTTTGCCAAGAAAAAGGATAGGTGCCGAGCTGCTGCAACGTCGAGAACAATTTTCTTTCCATTTTTAAAGAGATCATTTATCTTGTTATATATATTTGTGTGTACTTTTTATTGTCCTTTTTGTGTATAAACACGTTGAAAAAGGTTGAATAAATAATAAGAAGTTCGTAACAAGCTACAAAAAAAAAGGTTCTTTTCTCTCATTTATCCGCTTGTTCCATATTAACACCCTATTCGCTCAGATCCATGATTGGCGTGTGTTGACGGAAATGTGGGTACCCTTCTAACGGTTGTATATTTGGTATTGACGAAAAAAACAAGTTACTAAGAATTACTACTAAAAATACTGCCACTAAAAATAACTAACGGTGCGTGTTCTCAGATATATGTGCTAACATTATTCACGATAATTCGTTCAATATTCAGATTTTAAACTACCGTTATACATCTTTTGACACTGGAAACCGTATATTTACATATACTCTTTCTCCTACACGCGATGTGTAATTTGCGAATATTACACGGCACGCTTCGTGCACGCGATACGTCCCAATTGTCGCGCGGATCGGTCACCGCGATTGATCGGTCATGGGTCTTCCTTTAATTCGCGCCGCCCGGGACGGCGACGCCGTACGAATACAAAGTGGACTCGCGCGCAGCCGTCGGCCAGGCCGGTCTCATTACGTTACGTTACGTTAACTGTAAATCTAATCGCCGACACTTGGACCGCGCGCGTCGGCCGCTTCTCTGTTACCACATTCTCGACTTTCCTCCGGGCCGCTCGGGATGTATTTGTTACGGCACGACGGTATACGTGACGTTGCGCCTCGGCATACTAAGGAGCCGTTGCCACTTGCTTTCTACCTGGTTTTATGAGTCATCCTTTTCTCAATCTATCGCGAAGTTACTACCTCTATCCTCCCTCCTGGTTCCTTCCCCCCCCCCCCCCCCCCCCCC
>NW_014555637.1:155341-187281 GCF_001313825.1 Dinoponera quadriceps
CCCCCTCCCCCTCATCAACCTTCGGCCGTCTTCGCTTTGTTCAGTTTGCGGCGATGCTCAACGACGTTCTAACGATATTGTATCGCCGAAAGAGAGAGAGAGAGAAACAGTGCAAGGTTCGCATCGGCGTAATTCTCTGGAAGCCCTGCGGCTCCCTGACCCTTTTAATATCCCGACAGCGAGATATATTACAGCGATCGTAAGGATCGTTCGTCTTCTCTCCACGAAACGAATAACGATACGACGGAACGCGAAATGGCGATCGCAAGAAATTCGTCGGAGAAAGTGCACGGCTAGAGTATGAGAGAGAGAGAGAGAGAGAGAGAGAGAGAGAGAAGGGGGCGGTCTCTAGCGCAAACTGACCCCGTTTAAACCATTTCGTCGAGAAATAACCTGTAGCGAGCAAAGTCGAACTCTAACGGAGCGCGCGCGGCGCTTTCATTTTCCGTCGGGCTCCTAAATACATTTCTCGCTCCGTTCCTTTTTCTCTCTAGTACAAACGCAATGACGGAATGTATCGTGCACGCGTCGCAAAACGCGCGAGGATTAAAGATTGCCCGGTCAATCGCGCACAGAATAATCATATAGAGAGCAAAGAGCGCGTTTCCATTATCGTAATTAGCTATTATTAAGCGGACACGTGTGGAATTCCACGGCTGAAACAGCGATCGGATCAAAGCGGCTTTCAGTCGATCGTACTTCTCTCTCTCTCTCTCTCTCTCTCTCTCTCTTTCTCTCTCTCTGCTTCTTTCTTTTTATTTTACATCCATACAAACGGCAGGCCGAGCGCTATCTCGAGTCGAAACTTTGACGCTCTTAAGGATAATTTGCACCTACTTAGATGGCCTGGTCTGATAAAAACCTACTTTGACAATAGTGACATTTGTTAACTTCTCTCTCTTGAACTTTTAGTTCTACAAATTTAATTTCAACGCTACATGGAGAAAAATAATTTTGCAATTGTGACGAAACCGTCGTCGCTACTGCATATTCGTTGCGACAGTTATAAAATTTAGTTGACGTAACCAAATTAGTAAATTATTCATAATCAGAGCTGAAACAGTTTTGTCGCCAAGATAGAAATTATTCTGATGAATTCATTTGTCCTCAGGACAAGTTAATTTGCTCTTAGAACAAAATAGTGTTTTCCTGCATTTATTCATTTGTTCTTACAACAAAATAATTTGTAGATTCAGCAAAATAAACTGGCAAATGGCAATTAATATTCTTGATAAATCGGTTTGGTCTAGGTAAAAACCGACAGACTTTTGTTGCGACAGCAAAAATTTGCTACGCTGGCAAGTTATTTTTCTCCGTATACCTTGAACGACCTATTTTGACGTTAAAACAGCAAAAACAAAAATTTAAGACATTATCAGAGTCAAAGTGGCAGCAAGTTATATTATTAGAATCAAAATTGAACTTACTTTGGTATTTTAGTTCCTACTCTCTTAAGTTGAATCAGTGAAAATGTCACTATTTGAATAATTGAAACAGTATTCTACCGATAATCAGTGAGTATTCATTAATTTTTAATGGAAATTCTTCCACTTAACTTTTTTGTCCAATACTTCATTGATTTTGGCCAGTGAAAAATTCACTGCAAATCACTGTTACGCGTCCCGTAGCGGAAATATATGTACATGTCGTACATGCATTCAATCATATATCGTATTTGGCGTAGTTGGCTATAATAACAGACTCAAGAGCTAAAGGTTTCGAGTTCAAGTTCCGTCAGGATAAGCATGTTTTTCAAATACGATATAAATTAAATCAATTAAACATAATTAAGAATATTTCAGGCAAAATCTATTGACAATACCTTAAGAGTGAGATTAAGATAATAAAAAAAAATAATTAATAATTTTTTTTCACTGTTTCTGTAGTTAGATTTTTTTCTGATGGAAACAGTTGCTGCTATTAATAGACTTTTGCAACGAAATTCTACTAATTTGTAGTACTATACTTATAATTATGATCACTAGTTATTGACTATTCTCAGTGATAATATACTGATCGTACTTTAGAGAGTACTGTGTTGTAAAATTAAGGATTTAACATAGGGCCAGAATCTCGACTCGGGTTATAATCTTTCTTTTTGCCTACCCGAGAGTCGAAATTTCGATGCTACTTTAATACTGTTAAGGATAGCCTGCATCTACTTAGATAGCCTATAGACTAATAAACCCCTTCTTTGACAATATAATAGCGTTTATTAATTTCTGCCTTTAATTCTACAAATTCAATTTTAACGCTACCTTAAATAACCCATTTTGGCAAAAACAGCGAAAGCTGAAATTTAAGACAACACCAGGTTCAAAGTAAAAATAAATTAGATCATTAGAATCGAAATTGCGAACCTGTTTCGCTATCTTAGTTTCCCTACTATATCGTAGAATTAAAAATTTAACGCAGAGCGAAAATTGCGACTCGAGATGTAAAATGAATGTATGGAAATTGCGGTTTGCGGCCACAAGCGCGCTCCGTCCGCTCTTTTCGGGCTTCGCCGGGCTTCCTAGGCGTTTCTCGATTCTCGGCCAGCTGCATGTCTCGGTTTGCCGGCTGCAAGTTTAACACCTGTCCGCCCGGAAACAGCCTGACAGGTTCTTCCCGGAGCGGCGTGTAGTGTTTACCTTGCGGTGTGCGCGCGAGAAAAGTGCCTTCGGGATTTCTGCATGGAGTAGTAGCGTGCAGGATTCATCATCGGCGCTCTCCTGAAGCATCTTCCTTCCCGAGATAGGTGAAATGACAGTAAAGCCTTCGCTCGAGAGAGAGAGAGGGAAAAGGAGGAGAGCGAGTCTTGTTATTGTAGTTTCTCCGTGATGACAAGAAGAGTCGCGTAACTTTAAGTCCCTTTTATTAGCAGTCGTGGTAACGTAAAACGATCGTCGTCGTCGTCGACGTCGTCGCTTCGCTGCGTCGGTCGCGACCATTATTATGCGTCGGCACGTCCCGCCGGAACGGATAATTAAAAGCGATAAGTCTCGATCTTGCCGCGTCGCCGCGCTTAATGAAACTTTGATCGAGCGCGGGCGCGATAACTTTTTGACGACGAATCACGGTGTCGTCGACGTTAATCGGTCGCATCTCGCGAACAACGAGCTATAAACGCAATATTTGTTAATTGTTAACAAAAGTTTACTGTGCCGAGCTAACTTTCGTTGATTGCACAAATATCGAACTGATAGTTGAAATACTGAAAGTACAGTATGTAAATTTACCGGATCGATGCAAAAATTTGTTTCATTCTTTTTTTAAATCAAAATATACATATAACATTTATTTATTTGAAAATCCAGTCAATAAGTTAAATATGCGCCGTTTTGTTCGATGACCTGTCATCTCTCTGATAGCTGCGTGGTCCCCCGTGCTCGTAGAAATTCTAGGATTTCCGAGCGAGGAATCGAGTAAAAAAACTGCACGAATTTTTGCATCGATCCGATAATTTGAGATATACGGAAAAAATAATGCTGGATCAATTAGAATTTCTAATAGCACGCGTAATTGGAATAAATCTTCTTAATTTAATTGTCTATCTTAATTTAATGGCGATATCATCGAAACTAATATTTTCATTATTGAAATAATACACAACGTAGTGATCTTAATGATATTTGCCATTGAATCAAGAAGATTTACTCCATTTACGTTGCTGTTGCAAATTTTTTTTCGTGTAAAAGCATTTTTTCCCGTGTATCAAGTCTACACGTACATCTTTTACCTCGTTTCATTGTCTCTTTATTGATTGTACAAACAATTTGTGTAGATGTAGTTAATTATACTTTATATGAAACTTTATAAGACACGGTAGTATCATAGTGCCGGTCCCAGGTGACCACTACCGGCATTCAACGTGTTAAACGCGAATAGCGCTACAGACGTAATAATATTTTGAAGTTTTAACGTCGATTACACCTCAACTTTAATATTATTATATTCTAGCTATATTATTACATCTCTAATAACAATAACAATTTTTATTATTATTCATGTTATTTAATATCCAAATTAAATTATTGTTATTATTATGTTATTGTTTCTTAATTTTAATAATTGCGTTTAAACTGAGGCCTGTTTTTTTCTCGCGTTACAGAGCTGGAACTCGGTACGCAATGCGTCGTCGAGATGACGGGGCAGCAAACCATCTTACAGCATCCTACCACGATGGACAAGATCGATCGGTGAGTGATTTCTGATTCTCTTTCCCCTTTCTCTTTCTCTCTCTCTTCCTTCCTTACCCGAGCTCTACGGACGATGTCCGTCGCGACGAGGAGTCGCTCGAGCGGACACGGACTTCGATTTCCGCGATCCCCGGTTGAGAGGGTGCGCTTACGTTCGAGTGCGAGATGCATCTGATTCAGCGGAGCGAAGCACAGAGCATAGCGCTCGGGAGGAATTCTTGAGAAAGAACGAGTCTTACGGCTATCATCCGTCGCGTTCGCGCGCGCCAATCGTGTAGCGATTGATAACGACGGAAGCGTGTTCACGTCGTTTGTCAGATAATTCACAATCACGCCGTGAAATGCCGTTATCGTGACTCCGATAACGTCGTCTATGCTCGATTATGGCGGCGCTCGCACGGCGTAAAATAGCCGAATCGTTGCACACTGCGAATCCGCTCTCGTCGTTCGTTACTCACCGCCCGACATCGCCGCGGGATTATATATTTCGGCATATAATAGCGCAGAGACCGAGTTGGCGCACGTTGGTCGGTGTTGGTCGTGTATTGTTTTGTTCGTGTTCACGCGAAAAAGAAAAACAGATCCGTTAGAGTAGCCGAATTCTCCGGTGGTTTCGGAAAGAATAAGAACCAGACGGAAAACTCGATCACGGGAACAGAAAGATTTCCGTAGGAGCTTTCTATCCGGCCAATTGTTCTCGGTTATTCCGTTTGTAAGCGAGTTCTAAAGCAGCCGAATGTGTGAGACGAATGCCGGTCGCGATAACGGAGATACCGTTTCTGCGTCGTAAATTTTCCGAAGACTCAGACTTTTCTCCGTATATTTGTGTTTTGCAAGAAAGGTAAAGAAAAAGAAAAGGAGTCGTGTGATGTTTCTTTTAAAAGGCCGGGAAAAATATTCGTTCACGGGGAAAATATTGTAGTAAACATTACCGCGCAAATTTCGCAACGTCGGGGGCCATGCCGGAATTATAACTGAAATTTTGATGCGTGTTGCAATCTTTAGTGAAGTACTGCATTGTATATGTCACATTAAAGATTACAACACATCATAATTTTAATCATAATTCCGGTATGTTTCCAACAAAATTGATGTGATAAGTTTTACGGGAATATTTCCTTCGTGTACATGGAGGGGACAATTCTGTTGGTATAATTCAATTTTCCGTTGCCTGAGGATCAGACGTAAACTTGGTTGTAGGAGCAGAAAAAGCATTCTGTAAGAGGTTTTTACTCAATCAATTGCTATTTTGCCAGTTTTAGTCTCAACCAAGTTTTAATGCAAGCCGAACGTTCTCAGTCGCGGTAACAGAGATATCACATTTCTTGCCACTCCGAATTTTCATTTTTTGTCACAGACATTTCATCTGGTATTCTGCTGCAGGAACAGAGTTTTTTTTCCGTGCAGCTATGTTTATATCGCAACCTAAAACCGATTTGGTAACACCCGTGCAGATACCTGCGTTTATACACGATCAGCATAAAGCTGATTTGATAATTCTCAATATTGCAACCACTAGCGTTACCTGTCGTGCAGTATATAACATAATTGTTCGCACGACATGTAACATCAGCAGTTACAACAGCGGAAATTATTAAATCGATTTTATGCCGCTCGTGTAAATGCAGACGCAGGTGTTAACTAAACCGGTTTTAGGTTGCCGTAGTGTATACGTAAGCCAGTATTCATAGACGGATTTTATATTTAAGATCGTCTTAAGTCCATCTCTTTAGATGCTGTACAAATCATTTCACTATGCCTGTTCGTTTTACTTGAAGTAGTGTTGCAGTGGAACTTCGTTCCTTTTCTTTTCACTGCTATGTTATACAGTGTCTGTCTCTATGTGCCTCATTCTTACATACATACATATATATGTACTTCTATACTTACAGTTTAAGTCAATGCAAACAAAAAAGTTTTCTACCATTTTACGAACAACCACGCAAAATTTTGAGTAATCAATTATTGAAGATGGTCGTGTACAGAGGCTTCTTTAATTAATAACTCAAAAATTTGCGTGTTATTTGTAAAATGGTACAAGACTTTTTTGTTTAGAATGGCCTAATCTATAAGTATATGACAGCTGTTGTATCTAGCGACAGACATCAGTATATTCAATCTTGAATCTCGAATTTTAAGCTTGTCGCTAGGTACAACAATCGCCGTGTACTTGTAGATTAGGCCAATCTCGTTAGGCCAATCTTCTGAGCAAAAAGTTCTTTGCCATTTTGCAAATATCCCCGCAAATTTTCGAGTTATTAATTAAAGAAGCCTCTGTATATGATCATTTGCAACAATTAATAATTCCAAATTTTGCGTGGTTGTTCGCAAAATGGTAGAGAACTTTTCTATTCACATTAACTTAAACCAGAAGGATATTCTAAACTGACTTTTATCAATAAAAGTGCCTCTAAAAGTGGCTTAGAAACTATTTGATTGGCTGAGAAGCCACATTTAAGGCACTTTTACCGATAAAAGTGAGTTCAGAATATGAACCCAATATATAGAGTGTACCAGCGTAAAAAGAAGCGTAAATATCTTTTCTGTAATATGAGAATTTTTTTTTAATAATATGAAAAATGTGTTTAGAGCATAATTTGAACGGTTTCGAAAGAAGAGTACTGTGGAAGGACAATTTTTTTACGGTCACTTTTTCGAGTTTTTAAGGTCCTCATATGGCCGCCAACATATTTTTAGGGATTCTTCTTATACTGGAATAGTATAGACGGATACACTTTTACATATAGATTGCCGTAAGCAGTAAGACTTGAGCAGTACAAAAGTTGATCATCCAATCAGTATATTTTTTTAGGTTAAGTATTCCAAAAGACGATGGAAGCAACGATAAGTTTGGCCTTAAGTAGGAGTAACTAGAACAGTTGAAATCCTAGTTACTCCTGCTTAAGGCCTAATTTATCGTCGCTTCCATCGTCTTTTGGAATACGTAAACCTAAAGAAATATACCGATTGGTTAGTCAACTTCCTTACTGCTTAAGTCAACTGTTTACGGCGATCCATGTATGAAGGTTTTTACTGACAGACACCGTGTACGCTTGTTTTACCCTAAAAATAAAAAATGCAACCTAGTTCGGCTGAAACGAATAAATCCATTGGCTACAATGCGTCTGAAGATGAACTTAAAGCAGTTTTAAATATAAGGACTATGAATACCGTAGCTCGTAGCTACTTTTCAAAAGCAACATTGTGCGATTTCTTTCCACCGATCGCTACTTTCACGACAAGTGCGCAGAGCGGAACGCATGGCCAATTAGAGCCCGAACTCTCCTACGAGCTCGGAACGATTATCGGATTATCGCACCGAGAATAGTGCGAGCACGTCGCGGCGAACGCGGCGATAACGTAAAAAGGACGTCGGACGTTGGCGTGAATGAATTAATCTCTCGGTCGATCCGTTTAACGGCTTTCTCGAGCGCGTCGGCCGCGCGCGTAGGACGAGAGAGAGCCCCGGACGGGGATCGAAACTCGAAATCGAATCTCGCGAGCCCGCTTGCGTTGCGTGCGCACCGGCCGGACGGACGGGCTTTACCGCGATCGTTTTTACAAGTGTGTTATACGATCGATGAAATGTCACGCTATTTTTACGACGCGACGACTCGACGGCGATGCCGGTGTGTATCGCGTCTTCACGCGCAGCCCGCGGGGAAACTTCCCCTGCCACCTCTGCTGCCGGTTCGTCTCGTCGATTTTTTTTTTTTTTTTTTTTTTTTNTGCCACTGATGTAACGACGCGAATCGTACGCGTGTCGCGCCCGGATCGATGGAAAGGTCGCCGGCGACGTATTTATGGGCGGTACGCAGACAGTCGTAATCGCAGGGCGCGTGTATCGATAAACTCCCGCCATTCTTCGCGTGTATACATGTATTTGTGTGTGTGTGTGTGTGTGTCATCGGAGTATCGATGGGCGCCCCTGAGCGAGTGAGTGAGTGAGTGAGTGAGTCTCCCGGTTTGAAACACGAGCCGACGAGCCGCTCGAAGATGCGATGAATGAATAAAAATCCGCTCATGGGCGCGGCGGCGAGCACAGGCGCATGAATGACGGCACCGTCCGCGACAGAACCGTCCAATTACGCAATACCGGGACGTCCGAGAGGGCCCGACGACCACAATGAGGAAGATGCACTTCCACGCGCGCCGGAAAATCGTCGGCGGCGTATCGATTCCTGGCGTCACCTCGCGACACGTCCGTGTAATCCTCCTCCGAGCGTTCGCCGAACTCCTTCCTCTCCTCTCCGAATCTCGTGGAGGCCCGCGTTTATCGAGGCTTCCGGAACGAGGAAGCTGCCGGAGAAACTCTTCGTAGTCACGGCGAACCGCTCCTCTGATCGCGCGATTTTCCCACACACTAAGGGAAAAGTATAGTTACTTTCCGCCGCAACTATAAACCTTTTCGGTTTACGACTGCAAAAATAGTGAAATACGTATATAAGTAGAAATACGCATATAAGTTTATCATCACTGACATTATAATAACTATACTGAAAAAATGGTTCTCCTGACTATTTTTTTACTGCCATGTGTATATAGTGGTGGATGGTGTATAATTATGATATTATAGTTGCGAATATACTAAATATTTTCCTCTCGGTGCAGGCTCCCGGCCAAGTCGAAATCTTAGCCTTGTGTTAAACTTTAATTCTACGACACAATAGTGTGATAAGAAGAGAAAGGAGATAGTAAAATAAGTTCAATTCGAACGATATCATTTATCTTTACTTTCACCATGTTGGTGTCTTGAATTTCTTGTTTCGCTATTATTAACGACAAAATGGGTTGTTTTACACTAGGATTTTGGATATTCAAGATTCAAGAGAGAAATTAATACATCACCGACATCGGTTGGATAAAATCCTTTTTTTTTTATGATCTTTGATCGACCGATCAACCTAAACTTTTTATGATTCTGGAGGGAAATTATTATTTTTATAGAATAACAAACGAATGTTTGATTCAGCAAATAAGATTGTTTGGTTTCTCAAAGATTAAACATCTTTATGTTAAGTAACATTTCTTTTGTATTTTTATCCAAACATTACATAATTATCCTAAGCAAATTATTTGAAAGAAGTAACACTGTGTTAGAAAAATATTACAAAACTTCTTTTTGTTTCAGTGAAACGATATTTAATATACAATAAAAATTTTTTTTTCTTCATATATAAAATAAAATATTTCCTCTAAATAATATTGTTTTTTCCATCAAATAAAATGATATTTAATACTAAATATTGTTTATGTTAAACAAACCCAAGTCAAACAAGCACGTATATTAAATCTAAAGAAACTTTTTCTCTTTGCAGTAATACTTACTAGAAAAATATTTACCCTGCAATCCTTTAATATAGCGTATAGCTATTGTATTATAGTTACTAGTACTAAATATTTCTCTCTCAGTATATGTGTACATACGTATAACATGTAGTTATTTACAAAACTTATAGTTTTCAATACTTGATATGAAGCAACTCATGTTAACAAGTGTGATATCATCAAAGAAAAGTTTTCACTAATCTATAATCCATTCTTAGTTTCCAAGTAGGCGCAAACTATCTTTAAGGGCGTCAAAATAGCATCGAAATATTTCGACTGGGGCACTCTTCTATACGTCAAAATTCGATTGAATAAATCTCCCCCGTTTTCCCAAACCCGGTTATCGGATAGAGCCGTGCGAAGTTTGGCACTCGATAGGCCATCGGATCGCGTAGTAATTTGTCACTGATCTACTTCGTAAGCCGACTTTCGCGACTCGCGCCGGCTCGAAGGACGAACTTGAAGAAGAGGAACGAGAAGGAACTAGTGGAAGCTGCTTGAGAAACTCTTAATACAGCTGCGAGCAGACCGCTCGTTCGATTGCTATCCCCCCTTCCCCCCTCTCATTGGCCCACGTTTCGTTAAACTCAATTGAACAAATTTTTACTCGTTCCCAAATTCGATTATCGGACGGAATCGCGCAGATTTCGACATTCCATAGGTCATCGCGCATAATTTGCCATTGATTTCGCCCGCCTCGGCGACAATCGCCTCGCGTGTTATTACCGGGACACTCCCGGTAAATCACGTGTGCGCGAATTATCGCGTAATCGTCACGTACGTCGCGAACACACGCAGGCAAGCACGCACGCACGCATGTATTCACGCGATGCAGTATTGTGGACGAAGTAGTGAGGCCCATTGAGACGGTTTCCAAGCTATCACGAGCGATCCTTCTCACACGATTACGCTGGTATAATTGCTGCGGAGGAGTACGCGCAGCAATTTGCGTCGTCGTCCGTTGCGGCGGCGGGCACTCGCGGCATTACGATAAAAGCGCGTTCGCCTTGCCTCCCGTCCTTCCCGTCGGGAGAAAGCGAATCGCGACGAGTAATTAGAACTGTGCACATGCTGCTCCGCTCTTTGCGTCTCGCTCCTCGTAACCGGAAAAAGAGAAACGGAATCTCTCTTTGGAGGCGCGCGAGACACTAAGCGCTCCGTCGCGCGTAGTTCGGGAATCGCCGGCGAGTAAGATTCTTCGGGATCGATTCGCTGCCGGCACATATCGTATGCCTCAACACGCCTTCGCTTTCTACAAAAATGCGACGCCGCGTTTTCTACTTTCCGAGCGAGCGTTTTATTGACATACGCAAAGGAAGAAGCATATGCAACTTTCATGTTACAACGCGCACGCGAGCGTGAACACTTTTGAAACGCGGGAAAATCGACGAAAATGTTCTCAGAATTTCCACTCGGGTCGTCGTTCTCCTTCTCTTCCTCCTCTTTCTCCTCCTCTTCCTCATCTGTGCCTCGAGATATCTCGTGTTTCGCAACTGTATCCATATCTTTAACACAGATCCCTGTATAATGATGTTATAATGATGTTTGTACCTTCATGAAGATTTCTTCGTAATGACGCACGGCGCGTCGTTAGCGAACTTCATTTCAAACTCGTGATTGCCGGACATTATCGTTATGGTAGATACGGTAACTTTCGAGCATTTAAAATTCTCCAATCCCCGAGTTACGGGGAAGTAAGACCGGTATTCTTAGTCAGATCTTATATTTAGCCAATGAAGTGAGCCGCACTGCATTTGAAACGTGGTTTACAATGGGCGGTGGAAATATGTTTGTAAGAAGTAAGAAATTAACCAATAATAGTCGATTATTCTCCTTACATTCGAACATGATTGGTCAGTTTCTTGTTCTTACTTTTTATGAACATGCTCCTGCTACCCATTGTAGATTACGTTTGAAGATGAAACTTAACCATCTAATAGTAAGGTTGGGGTCAGATACGACCCCACGCTCTGTTTTGTTCATTTTTATAATTAATGTACAAGATGGCCGAAGGAAGTAAACAATAACATAAAACTTGTTTCTCCATTTTATTTATTCATGGATTCATGGAAGAAAGTATAATAAAATTCACTAACTGACTTGAAATAATTGCAATAAAACATTTTGAAAAACGCTTTGACGTTCCGAAAATCCACACTTAAAAAAATATTTTGCCGGTGCAGCAATTTATTAGTTATTATAGGAAAAGAAAAAAATTTGTTCAAGCAGCAAAAAGATTTGTTAAAAGTATTCATTGCTATTTTCCGGATATATAGACAGCAAAATCATTCAGTTATGCCAACTACATTTTATGACTGTCACAACAACGGTATTTCCTCAACAATAAAATTATTTTTTCTGTGTAACAAATCTTTTCGTTTCTCCATGGCAATTTTTCAGTTTGCTGTGCCAGAAAATTTTTCTTCAGAAAAATTCTTCTTTTCCGTGCACTCTGCTATTAGAGGGTTAAGACGATCTTAAATAGAAGATCCGTTTATGAATACCGGCTTAAGACGAGAAGACGACAGCTGACGAGAGCTGAGGAGGCAACTCACTTTGTCCTAAATTTCCCCGGACTTTTCCGCGTTCGGGTAGAATTACGTAACCGTCACTTCTGACCTGCGTGTGACGCACGTTCTTCCGACAAATTTCGCGTGCACAATCACATCCGACAATTGGTCCAAAAAATAGGTCAATTCATGCAATAAAAGGGGGAAACCGTGGCGGTCGGAAAGGTTAAAGAGCGCGCTCGTTGTAAGAGCGAAACGAACGGTAAGAAGCCTGCTTTCCGGACTGCTGCTCGGATGTATAGTGCCTTTGTGAGTCATTGCTCGGCATCCGTCGCCGTTGACGCTGAAGAAACTGTTCTTGTTTTTGCTCAGGTCTCTTCTCGCGTGGATGGAGCTGGTGTATCATCCTTTCTAAGGATCGGGCAGGCACGAGGCAGAACCGTAGAACCGCGTTGCGCTTCAGCCTCGCTGCCTGTATGGAGATCTTTTGATCTAATTGAGATCTCGTCTGGTTTCCCAAAATAATTATGGATTCTGGTTGGGAAATCTACACAGATTCTGGTTAAATATGTATGTTTCAAACACACGATTCTAATGCCCGATTCCACCGTTATGGTTTAAATCTAATCGATGATTAGTTCAATGAAATTGACCAATCGCATTGATCAATTGAGCTAATTGGCCAATGTGATTGGTCCGTTAAGTTAATCGTTGATTAGATTTCAGCCGTGATGATGGGACCGGACATTAGTGGGAAACATAAACAGATCCTATGGTCATCCCCAATGTTTTCCCAAAGATTGTCTCTGGTTGCTATTTTGCACTACGATTGAACAAAATATATGTAGAAAAAAAATGCTAGAATCAAATAAACTTAATTATCTGCTTTTCAGCTTTCTTAAATCGGGTAATATTTTAATTTACGTATGTTTTAATAGCTTGTAATATATACGCAGTGATATCTACGTTCATATCATCTCATTTTGTAAATGAATTACTGAATATCAGTGTAAAATGGCTCTAAATTTAAGAGATATTTACTAAAATTGTGTAATACTTCTTTTCCATTGGAGAAACCTAGTCGAAATTTATTTTAAATTAAATTAAAGAAATAAATTTAAATTAAAAGCTAGTAGTTTTAAATTTTGATTTTTCTGTCCAGGGTATATATTTTCTAAACAAATAAATTCTGATATTCCCAATATTATATTATACATTTATTTGCCGAAATTGTTTTAACACGTACAAATAAATGTCTATTAGTACGAAGGATCGCATTATATATAGTCAATTTTTACATTTCTACTTCTAATAAATATTTATCAAGGAGTATTGGAATATCCTTTTTACTTGGATCAAATAAATATTATTTGAACGATAGTATTTTTTTTTTTTTTTCGGTGTACAAAGCACTTTAAGTCATTATTTACAAATACACATATATACGCTATGTACAAGCTATATTATATAAGCAAAATAGTATTAATAATATAAATAATATTAAATCTCAATATTAACCTCTTAATTTGATATTCGATCATTTATTTGATCAAATTGTCATTCAACTCTGGCGATAACAGTCGCACGCGGTAGCACATACACTGAGAAAAGGATTTCTTCAAATTTAATAAATTTTATTGCATCCAAACAAATTTCATCATTGACATGCTCCAAAGAAACTAGTGTTTCGATTAATAAGTACGATTGTTAGACTTTTCTATATAAAGCAGTTATTTGTTTCATTTTTTTGTAACCAAATATTTATTGTGACCAAATAATATTTTATTTGGTTAAAAGACTATTTCAAATAATAGCGTTCTTTCTGTTAAATAATAGAATTTTCTTGAATGAGAGAATAACATTTTTACTCAAACAAATAATATTTCGTATATATTGTTTCTATGAGACAAATTTTAGTCAAATAAATAGAAATACTAAATCTAAAAAATCTAATCTAAAATCTAATCTAAAATCTAATCTAAAAACACTTTTTTCTCTGTGTAGTTAATCAGTATCGTGAAAAAAAGGCTTCATCCCATATTTGAGATAAGAATATAATTCTGAATTAGTGTCGTGAGATCTTGAGACTTATTTTGAGTGTTCTAATCGGAATTCATGCTGTATGTGGGAAAATCTGAGAAAATTTCTATGCAGACGTCAGCGATGCCACTAAATTGCATGAATCAGCGAGCCGCTAATCGCGCTCGATGTTATTCCACGTTCGATTCTGCTCGTCTTCCCTCCCCTCCTTCCTTCCTTCCTTCTTTCCTTCCTTCTCTCCCCCTTCCTTCCTTCCTTTCTTCTTTCCTTCCTTCCTTCCTTTCTTCTTTCCTTCCTTCCTTCCTTCCTTCCTTCCTTCCTTCCATTCATTCCATCCTTCTTTTCTTAAATTTCTGTAAGCGTGCGCGTACCATCGCGAGACGCGCGAGAGACATCGATCTCAGGATATCAGGACACGGCGCGATAATAACGGCCGCCGCTAATAATGTCGCCAATAACGTCGCCTTTATTGCTACACGACGGAGACTCGCGGGAGCCGTAGGAAGCATCCTCCAGGATCGCCGACTGCCTGAAACGTCCGCGATTCGTCCGTCATCATCGGTGTCCGCGCGATAAAGCTGCGCCGTGGACCCGTGCCAGTTGCGTTTGCAGCCAGCCAATGTCCTATATTTTTCCGACGAGAATGTTTTCGCGTCGAGACGTTCGGGAACCTCTCGCGCGCGCACTGATCGTTAACCCCCTTGGATTTATGGAGCTTTTTTCGCTAGGCGGGGACAGACATTTTCGCCAGGGTAGACAGAGCGAAGTATAACACCGCACCTTGTACAGCGTATTATGAGAGAGAGAGAGAGAGAGAGAATTGTTAATCTTTTGCTGCGAATCACGGTGATTTTCATAATTTTCATTTCATTCGGTTTCCAACCTTACCTTTTTATTCTAATAAAAAAAAAGGATAATTTGTGTGCGATAACATTCTAATAGCGTTCATTGTGAAAATGGCTCTCCCAGTTATAATTATTTCATCATGAAATTATAGTCACAAATACCAGACACTTTTTCTCCTCAGCCCGATTTAACCAATTTTACTGCTTCAGCGTGACTTTCACCGAACTCTGATTAATTTAATTGACGATTCAAAATGGCTGTCAGTCAAGTTACCTGTTCTATCGTTAGTGTGAATAGAAATTATTAACTTTTCGATTAACGTTGAACGACAAGTTGCAAAACTTGAGTTTGGCGAAAGTCACCCTTAGGATTTGCCGTTTAGGTGAATCGGGCTTTCATGGATTCGACGCCACTCGATGCGGAGTCTGATACGTGCGTCTCGGAAAAGCGTGTCCGTGGAAAGTTGCGGAAATGACTTTGACACAAATGAGGCCGTCGCGCTCAGATATTTTACAGAGATCGGAAATTAGGCTCCAGAATGATGACTTATTAACGTGTCGAGAGAGATAGAAGCGTTTATTTTCGATTTAGGAAAACCCCTTTAAGAACGTGGTAAAAGGATACGTGTTACTTCACAGATACTTCACAGAGATTGCCGTTAATTTGATTTGAGATATCGACATTTTAGAAATATTTATACTGAGAGAGAGAGAGAGAGAGAGAGAGAGAGAGAGAGAGAAATATTTGGCATTTGTAACTCTAATACCATAACTATACACCATGATAAGAAAATTATAGTCAGAAGAACCATTCTTCTACACAAAGAAAAAAGGTTTCTTCGGATTTAGTATACATATCTGTTTGCCTTGGGTTTATTCAATATAAACAACATAATTTGGTATAAAATATCATTTTACTTGAATGAAAAGATTGTCACTAGAGTAAACCATGTCGTTTGATGGAAAAAAACAATATTATTTAGAGGAAATAATATTTCGTTTTCAAATTTATTTTATTCAAATTTATTTTATTATATATTAAATATATATTATTCCACTGAAACAAAAAAGTTCTTTAACATTTTTCTAACTTACAATTTAACTTATTAGTGCTGTATTGCTTTCAAATAATTTATTGCTCATGACAATTGTAATGTTTGGGTGAAAATACAAAGAAGTATGTTATTTGACGTAAAGACATTTATATGTTTGAGAAACCAATCCTGTTTGTCGAACCAAACATTCGTTTGTTTGCTCGAGTCCAAAAGACAAATCTATTTCAATTAGAAAAATTTTATTAAATCCAAATTTTTTTCTTTGTGTAATAAGTGTTACTAATATCTATTGGTGTTACTAGTAGTTACTAGTATCAGTGATGATAACCTTACATGTATGTTACTATTACTTTTATTACTATTATCACTAGTAATTTTGTGATTAAAACTAAAAATACTATTATTACTATTATTTTTGTGGTTATAACCAAAAAGAATATATTTGAAGTCGAAAATAATTCTAATACTGTCTCTCAGTGAGCGAGAGAAAGAGAAACGGGAGGGGTAATGCTACCGGCATGAGACCTGATCGATCAGTCCGCCGTCCCGAGAGCCGAGGACAGGTTCGCGCCGTACGTCGAAGAGAATAGTGTATAGCAGGTTCGCGCGCACTTAACCCTTTCGCGGCGGAGTGCTCTGGAAAGAGTTGCGCTCTAAGCAGCCGATGCCAGATCGACCGCGCGGACAAAATACGCGAGTCGAATTTGTGGGTAATTATATTTGACTATGTAAAAAAAACCTTTGCACAAGAAGCGTATGCTGCTAGCACGTCAAAAACAACTTAATGGACATTAATGGCAGTTGTTGATAACAAACGAACAGCGCCTTCGTACGAAGAGAGCGGCTCCGGATGGGCGCCATCTGGCGCTGTTCGTTCGCCGCGGGTAAATTTGCCTGAGCGCCGAACGGCGCTGTTCGCTGAGAATGAGCATCTATAGCTGAGCGCCTAAAGGCGCTGTTCGCCGCGAAAGGGTTAACACGCGTGTCAAGTGCTACGGAAAGACAAGAATTTGAAAAGTAGAGCAGGCTACTTGCTGCGGTGGTTGAAAAAGCCGCTAATAGATCTCAGCACGTTCGCAGCTTCGTCGTCGCCTTCCACTTCGTCCCTCCCTCTATTGTCTTCTTGATCTCGCGCGCGGCACACTCCATCGTCTTTATTTCTTCGATAATAGAGAGAAGGTTAAGATCAGTAGCTTGACGTCGCCGTCGTCTTTCGTCCTCGACGTGAGCCCAAACGTGAAGCGCGCGTTTCTTCCGTCTTCCCGATTCCCGTCCTTCCTCGATCTTCGTCTTTCCCCAGACGCAAACTTTTGCACGTGAAGTCTACGACTTCCTCTGTCCGCCTGAATCGAAATCTCGATCCTGTGTTAATTCCGCGATACAGAAGGAGCTAAGATAGCAAAAAGTAGGTTCAGTTCTAACGATATAATTTATATTTCTACTTTGACCTTGATGATGTCTTTAATTTCTCTTCGTTTTCGCTTTCAATGTCAAAACAGGTTGTTTTTAGTACTCATATGAATTTAATAATCGCGATATCGAGAGCGCCCGTAGCTTCAAGGTAGCATTAACCCTGACGGTAACATGTTAGGCCTACGAGACTTACACACTTTTCTTCCGCTTACCCCTTCTTCCACCCCACCCCTGCTCCTCCATTACTCAGAAAAAAAATTGAGTTCATGTGACCACTGCACGAAGGAAAAAGATATATTTCACATAATCGAAAATATTAGGTTGGTGCATATGAAATGTCGGATTTTCTTTACATGTGAACGTTTGTCTCCTTGCTTTCGTTGTGCTTTTGTTTTTGGCATAACCTCTTTTACAGTCGTACTGTCCAATATGAAGCATATTTTGATTAAATAAATAAATAACTTTTGAAGAAAGATACGCAGTTTAATATATTCACTTAAAAATCCGACATTTCATACGCACCAACCTAATATTTATAAGCAATATAAATCCATCACTCTACTTATCTTTGTGTGATACGCGTATGGTTGATATGATTTATTATGTTGACGTGTCAACTACATCAATGTAGTTGCGCGTGATCTAGTTATGGCAACCAGAACTTAGTTGAGAAGGTCATACTGCAGCAAAGCAGCGATGTTAAAAGACAAAGATGATTCACTATCCTAGTATATAACCTAGTATAAGCACAGGAATATCGGCATAGCCGTTGGGCTTACTGCTTGCCGCCTGATCATCGAAGTGAAGCGAGATCGACCATGTATTAAGGTGGATGATGGGTGATCGAGAAAAACGTAAGAAATACAAAACACCTTTTGCGGTTACCGGCAAATGGCTACAACTTATGTTTGTATTTGCAAATTACTTTTATGTTTGTATTTGCAAGACATCTTATTTAAGTTAGCCAAATGATGCAGTCGCTAATAAATTATTTATAGTTGAAATATCAAGAAAGTCTGGTTGGAACAATTAGATACCGTCACTGCTGCAATACAAGTCACTCAACAATTGTACTGTGATTGCAGCAACTGCATAATTAGTTGTTCCATATTTTATTATTAAATCTGATTGACACCGCCCGAATTCTGAATCGGTCAACCAGACCGTTTTTTCCGTCTGCTGTTATCAGTACGATCCAGTGAGATAACTGGTTTCCGGACGGCAATCAGTCTACAACGTCAGTGAAAAAATTGCTGATAAACTTAATAATTTATAAGAGACCAGAAAAAAGTGCAAAAAGCCATGATTTTTGCCATTTTTCTCGTGATGTAGGTCTGAGAGATTTATAATGTTACTTCAACGTCAAGATTGCGTTTGTCACTTTCGAGTTAGAATTAAATCTATAGAATTAAAGGTTCAAGAAGGAAATTAATAAGTATGGTATCGCCAAATTAGGTTTGTTTACTATACGGAGAAAAAGTTCGGTTGTGAATTAAATTGACGATGAAGTAATCAAACGCGTTTTGGCTGAAGAAAACGGCTGAAGAAAAGAATTTTTAGTTGTAAGAACCGAATTTGATTCATAAAAACCAACAATTTTGTTTCTTTCAACCAAAACACGTTTAGTTCGTTCATTATCATGTTAGTTCAACCAAACTGTTTTCTCCGTATAGCCTATAGTCTATCTATCTATTTATCTAATCTATCTATCTAAGTAGGCGCAAATTATCTTTAAGAGCGTCGAAATTTCGACCCGGGTTCTTCAGTAAATTCTGCACTGAAAAATAAGTTTAGTTGGAGCTACCTGACAATAAACAACCAAACGCGTTTTGATTGAAAGAAACGGAATTTCTGGTTATAAGAACCAAGTTCGGTTCATGAGAAAATTTCGTTTCTTTCAAAACGTGTGATTGTCTATTGTCAGGTACCTCCAACCAAACAATTAATTTTTTGCTATAATACAATACATTTTTTACTATAATACAATATCGTGCATTAATGGAGTTCTATTCCTAGCATAATGATATCGGAAATTTAGAATTAGGCGCATCATTTCTGAATATCTGTGCATCATGGGTCTGCTTTGCGGGAAGCATCCTAGCGGTTCGCGGAATAATCAGCGGTCATTATGCACGAAATTTCAGAAACGATGCATCTAATTCGAAATTTCCGATATCACTGTGCCACAGAGGGAATGGGGCACCGTTAATGCGCGGTATTGTACATTCAAGTGCACCATCTCGAGCGCGGGAATGACGCGTCGCGGGAGATTACGATATTATCATTAAACACCGAAGATATCGGGCGAGGCCACTACACGCGCGTAACGTCCAAGTTTTGATAAATGGGTCGCCGAGCTACGTCGCGTGAATCTCTTCGTTAGCACTTCAGCATGAGTGCACGAACAATGAGCCGCTGTCGTGCGAAGGTCTCCGCTCCGTCTTCTTCATATCTTCGTCCTTGCGCGCCCACCCATCTGGAACTCATTGTAAGCACCTGCCGCTATATGCGGGTAGAATTGATCATGAACTAATAGGGCGTCCCGGCCGTGCGATCCCGAGGCGGTTAGCCTCTCTATGAATAAAAAATATAAATTTATCCATCGCCGGCGGAGCGACGGGGACCTCCTCGAGAACAGAACGCCGCCGATGTGAGACGCGGGCGAATCGCCCCGCGGCAGGGATGAATCAATTAGTCCGCAAACGCTGACTCTTCCTATCATTCACGACTATCACGACATAGAATTAATTAATATAATGACCTTAACGCGTCCGAGTATCTTTTCCTCTCCCTTTTCCTCTTTCGCCTCTTTTCTTTTCGACCGGAGCTACGTTCTTTATTCTTGGGGAGGTTTTTCTCGACGAGAAAATTTCTCTTCCTTTCATATTTTTTAAAAATAAGACTCTGCCCCGAAAATGATTAGACTTGAATATATAGGGTCATAAAGAGTCAAAGCACGGATGTCCTAGTGCCATTTAAATATTAATCTTATTGTGGGAGGGTAAAATTGGCCATAGTTATGCGAGAAGGATCCAACCTGTAAAATTATGACTTCAGAGATTTGGTTACCAACGGAAGTAGTCTATATGTCTTTTTACATAAAACAAAAAGATCCCAGCCTTATGGGCTAAAATTAGTTTACAAACAGTTGTTATTTTCTACTGGATGAGGAATTCTTTTAAAGAGGAAAAATGGACTATGTTTGACTTCTTGAACGATTGTGAAGAACCTCAGAGCTCCTATTCTTGAAATAATTGCGCAAGTGTATTTGCGCAGGTATAATTGTGTACCATAAAATAGCTGACGCAATGACATGTGTACACAACCGTTTCAAGAATAGGAGCCCAGTGCTATTTATACTTTTTAAATCATGTATCAGATTTTAACTTTTATTTTTCTCGAAACGTACTCCATGCGGGTTGGATTTTTCTTGCTAATTCTGGCATTTATTTGATAATTAAAATCAATTATTCATCGTATATCCTGAATTTTCGGAGAAAAACCAATGCGGCAAATCAGCATCCTTCTACACATAAACCGACCCTTGACCAGCAATATTGCTGTAAATTATAATCCCCTGGAAACTCTTACCTAACTGCTAAATAATTTAAACAATTTTTCGATTCTACTTATCATGTTGCGAAAAATACCGCCTCTTTTCTTTTTCCTCGCTCGGTGCTTTTATCGAGAGAGCGGTTTCTCAAAAACACAGATATAAATTATACATCAAGCATTGACGTGAGAGAGAAGGGAACACGGCAATCCGTATCGATGGACGTTAATTACGGCGAATTAAGATAAATCTCGATGAGGTCCATCGAGAGATCGATGATGTCAACGACACCGTTTGCACGACACGCGCGACGCTTCGTCGCGCGAGAGGATGTTTCCGATTTCTCTGTCAATAATTTTTCTCAAAGCACGTCGTATTTGTGAAGCGCTGCAACTGAGAAGCAACGGGCGATACCCGCGTTCCGCTCGCGGCGATTAATTCGCGCACTTTACCGGAGTGCATGTTGCTTTCGCCGCGCTTATTCGAAGACAATGACGATCGTAATCCGCGCCTCTCTCTCTTTTCTCTTTCTCTCCCGCGGCCTGTTACGCATTGTTGCGGAGTTACGCATTTCCCGTGACGTTGTTTTTCTCCTCCCCTGCCTTGCTCCAGAGGAAATCAGCCAGGTATCGGGGGGGAGGAGGAGGTCATCTCATGCGTGAACTCGCGTAACTCGCGTTACGCTAAACGTTAAATAATAGCCGAACCGGCGAGGAGAACGAATCTTTCTTCCGTAAGAACTTCTATTTACTTATGGAAAAGAGATAAAGAGCAAGAAACAAGAAACAAAGGCACTTTGTAGATCAGGCTTTAGTCACATCCGTCACACTGTCAACATCGTGTGCTACATGTTATATTATTTTAAATAGCGATGGTAGCATTATATATATTTAATAAAAAGGAAGGAACGCTAAAGGAACATGCGACGAAGTAAATAATTTCAAATTTTGTTGCGTTCTTATTTCTGAAGCGAGACAATATTTAAATTTGTGGTTGATATGAGCCTTATAGAAAGATTTTTTGTTTCCTTGCCAATACTTCAGAAAAGATTTTAAGAGTTTCCGAAAGTTTCTGAAAAAGAAATTACAATTGTGCAATAACTGTCAACATTTATGCTACCGAAATCTGTCATATTCGTTTTGCGTTTTATGAAAATAATTAATCTTTTTTAAATCCATATAATGTGTTCTATCGGGCTCTATTTGGAGAGAATCGAAAAATGAAAATATTCGACTAAATGATATAAAATCCTTCCCAAAATGATGTAAATTCATTCCCTATTAAAGAATATCGTGAAAAAGGAAATAACTTACATTTTACAAAAAGCTATACATGAAAAATGGAATTACTTTTCTATTTATTTGACAAAAAATGAGATAAATGTTGAATCACAAATAGTTACTTTTCTTTTTTAAAGGCATTTTCTGTATATAAGAAATCACTTTTACCACGATTCAGAATCTTGGCCAGAAATTTTTACTTTCAGACTACCGTCTGTTGGCGCGAAACGAGTGTCGTGCAGCGAACACATATGCCGACGAAATAACAGCGATAACGTCATAGGGAAGGACGAGATTTTTCTCTTCATTTTTTCTTTCTTTCTTTTCTTTTCACCTGAAAACTTCGCGATTGTATTTCTCTCTGCGACACACACCGGAAGCTCACATTCGTGTTTGTAGGGTTAATTGCGCTTTCGCAAAGGGTCAGAAGAATCGGCGAATCGCGTGTCGCGATTACTCCCTGCCTCTTCCCCTCTGCCTCTCCTGCCTTTCGTCCGTCTTTGCGTTTCGTTCTTTCCGTTCAAAAGTGGCATTTTCTCCTTTAGGTTCAGGAAACGGTTTCGATTGAATTCAAACGAAAGTATCCGCCAATCTCCCGTCAAAACTCTTGCCAATGGTTAAATGGCTTAAAGTAGTTGGTCTATATTATTAGAAAAATAATGGTTAATAGACTGGGGAAAAGATTTCTTCAAATTTAATTAATTTTATCGCATTCAAACAAATTTCATTATTGACATGCTCCAAAGAAACTAATGTTTCGATTAATAATATGATTGTTAGATTTTTCAACGAATATGTATCTTTATCTTAAATAAAAAATTCCTTTGTGAAACGAAAGATAATTTTCCTATAAAGAAATTATTTGTTTCATTTTAAATATTTATTGTAACCAAATAATATTTTATTTGGTTAAGAGATATTATTTCAAATAATAACGTTCTTTCTGTTAAATAATAGAATTTTCTTGAATGAGAGAATCATTTTTATTCAAACAAATAATATTTCGTATATATTGTTTCTTTGAAATAAATTTTAGTCAAATAAATAGAAATACTAAATCCAAAGAAACCTTTTTCTTTGTGTACAATACAAAGAAATTCGGAAAATCTGTGCCAAATGTTTACAAACATGATTTATGATGTACAGCTTTGATACTACAGCGAGAGAATATCAATCAAATTTACATAATGTTTGACACATTCCGTGACGCGCGCGTCCCATGTAGTACACAATTTCCATTCTGGCTATGAGCGATTTTTAACTACTAAAAACGCTATAATTATATCATATTTTCTATTATTTATATTCTTAAAAACATCATTTAGTGTACAGTAAAAACGTTCATAATATGTTTTGCTATGTAGCCATTGATAGCCACGATGTTAACCGAACGAAAAATCACGCGAAATTCTTCGGCACGTGTTAAAAACTCATAAAAAAATAATTAATTCTTCGCACTTTGACGTAGAATATTGTTGACTAAGATTGCTCGTGTTAGGCATATGTTGTGAAAATATAAAAATATACACGAATGCACGCTACTAGAGAAAGGATCATGACATGAGATTTTTATATTTTTCTGTATTTCTTACATTTTACATATTGATTATAGATGTTTTAGATTATTTAACCATTTTATCTTTAAAAAATGCCTAAAAATTAAAAAGCACAAGGGGAAATAAAGTACAGTAAAATAAAAGGGAAATAAAGTATTGCTAAATTTTACTCTATTTTTATAAATTAGCTATTGTATATTTCAGGCGTCATCAGAAATTGTGTATCAATTTCTGGAAAACCAGATAGTTAGTGATCTTGTAACTTTTTAATAATATTTCTACCAGTCTCTTTTACCGTCTTTTCGTTTGTTATTTAACCGTAAGAATAAATTGGTTGTTAAAATTATAAACGTGATATCGAAAGCCATTTTCGTACTCACGATACATGTAAATAGTACTAATTTGGCTTTCAATTATCTCAGCTTCGGTATGTCAATCTTTTCCCAATTTTGCACGTGTGCTGATCATGTTTCGATTAATAAGCTATTAAAAATTTTGAAAAGATTCCTAAGAAAATAAATTCACGGACCAACTATCTTAACACTGGATGTGACGGATGCTGCGATTATTCTAATACAGAAACATTGAAAAATATTTTAACGAATAGTATAAGTCCACCCGAGTCGAAATTTTAGTCCTAATTCAAGACTAATTTAGTTCTACATGAAATGTGCAAAGGTTTTCTATCGTGCTCGTTTGGTGCCAAAAATGGGGAAGTTATTGCCGTTCTCTCCGTTTGAGGACTTAACGTAGAACCGAAATCTAAACTCTAGAAGGAGGGAAACTAAATTCCCTTTGTAGCTTCAAAGGAATATGTGCTTCCTTATTGCTCCTCTGATACTACAAGTGGGAACTTATTTCCGTTTTCTCCACCCGGAGACTCGATGTAGAATTAAAAATCTCGACTCGGCGCGATACCGCGGAAGTCCGAGCCCGACGGTATCGAGGCTCTCCGATTCCCAACGGCCGCAAAGGCGGCCAGGCCCGACGCTCTCGCGCGACGGAACCGTTGGGAATATAGGTCAGGAAATCTGTATACGTAGGAAGGTTATTGCGCAACGGGTCGCCGGTAACGTATACATGTGTGCGCATACACAGCCGCGCGAGCCCGTTCGCGTGTGCGTGCTAATTGTCGCGAGCGAAAAGTGGAAATCGCCGCGCGAGCTTTTCGTCAGATCGAACGGTCACGCTCGATCTACTTTCATACATTAGTCGACGTGGTGAGGCGAAAAGGGGACGTCCTCGTTCGGTTTAGCAAGGTTCCGCCTAGTTCGATCACTGCTTTTATACCGTAGTACCCCCGACGTAATTGAAATCGATTTCGCTTCCTACGTCGACCGGTGTATTCGCGCGTGTGCGAAGCCAGCGAGGAACGCACGAACAACCCCGCGGATCGTTCGTTCGCGAGCAAATGTTTATCGTGAGTTTAGAGCATTCGTTGCACGCGATCCGTTGTTGACACTTCGACGGCCGCATTTGCCGCGGAAAAGTTCACGCTGTCGTGCAGATCTTCTCTCAAGAACTCGTTCAGATCGTATCTGAGGACGCGAACACCTTCCTTGTACATAAATCCGTGAATCTCTGCTTTTATATATGTAGCTCCTATATAATATTATAATTATAGACTGTTACATATATATTGCCGATAGATATTTTATTGTAAGGCGACAACTTTGGAGAAATTCTCGCTCGCTGTCGGTACACGGTAAAAAAACATTTTGTACTTGTGTTAAAATCGGTCCTTGTTAACATTTTTAACATACTCGTGTGTTAATTCAACATATTGTGTTTATCTCGATATTTTGTGTTGTGTCGATTAACGTATTCATTTTCTGTTAATTTCTGACATATTCACCTTGTGTCAAATTAACACAAAAGTTTGAGCGGACCGTTTGGGACGTGTGAAAAATGGAATTAAACTTCTTTTTACTGCGAAGATCTCGAGAACTCGTTTAGATAGTATCAAAGGACGCGAACGTCTTCCTCGTATATAAATCTGTAAATTTACTTTCATATATAGCCCCTATGTAATAATAATTATAGATTGTTATATATATTGTTGACAGACTTTAATTATAAGACAATAACTTTGGAAAAATTCTCGCTCGCTGTCGGTAAATCTCAAGAGTTCACTTAGACCGTATTTAACGATACGAACATACTTTTCATACACAAATCCGTAAATCTATTTTTATATATAGTCCTCTATGTAATATTACATTTATAAACTGTTATATACATATTGTCAGCAGATATTTAATTATAAGGCGATAACCGTTGTTGGAATGAGTCATACGTACATGACAGCGGCTGTCGAAGTGTTAACACGTTGACAGCCTCGTTAATTTCCGTCGATTTTACGAAAGGTCAGCCGATCATTAAATTGCCAAAGGTACAGAAATAATAAATAAGTGTAATTCTAGGACGCGTATCTTTTATCTCGTTTCGTCGGCTCTCAGATAACCCGTACACAACCAATCTTTTTTCTTTTTTTTTTTTTTTTTAATGCAATCAATTATACTTTGCACGCAACTTAATGAGACGCGGTGATATCACAGTGCCGATCACCGGTGACCGTCACGACATTCAACGTGTTAATTGTGCGTGTTCCAATCCCGCTAATTGCGACGAACGCGCACGTGCACGATCACGAAAACACCGAGCATTTAGCCGAATTCTGGCCGGAGTTAAACGGAGTTATTTTTGCGCCCGCCGCCCGTAAAGCCAGAAAGTCTTTCAGCCTGGAGAACGGCCGAATAACTTGACGCTGAATGCGTCCTTCCCCTCCTCCCCCTCTCTCTCTCTCTCTCTCGTCTCGAGCAGCACGTTGGGGGAACCTAGGGCAAAGAAGAAGCTTTAAGATCGCAGCTGAATTCGCGAACAAAGAACGGCACAAGCCTTTCATACGAGGGAGCCTCGTCTGGATCATCCGTTCTGCGCGCTACCGCTTTCATTCCCCTCCACTCCTTTTTTCACCTTTCCGCACGATTCTTCGACGCTTTTTCCTCCTTTTAATCTCGCCGCCGTTTTCAAAAGAAAGAGATGTCAGTTGTGCAGCGAGAATTGGCGATTTTTTCAGTGCGCTGCGAAACGAGAATAGAGATAATGAGCTCGAGAGTGAAAATGGTGCACGTTAATAAGAACTACTACGGATGCGATTACATTGGATCGTGCCTCTCTCTCTCTCTCTCTCTCTCTTTTTCTTTCTCTCTCCCTTCCTCCCTCTCTCTGAAGATTTCTGTCGCAAAGATGAAAGGGAAATCGCAGCGCTTATTTATTCTCAGTGGAATCGAATGCTGTAATGTTTCAAAGTGTTTCGGTATTTGTAGAAAATTAGGAAAGCATCTCGCGGGGGAACTTAATAACCTACCCATCCTCCGTCCGTCCGTCTGTCCGCGTGTTCCATCAGATATCCTTCCTTCCACCGGATATCCTTCCTTCATTCCTTCCTTCATTCTTTCTTTTCTTTCTTTCGCCGGTAATCGGCCCCCGTCTTTGACTAACCTTTAATATCAGGAGATCAAGGACGAGATTCGAATTTGAGTTGCGACTCGAGTGGATCTGATCCCCGGTCCACGAGGATTGCGCCTTAAAGGATTTTAATAAAACTGCAGATGTGGACGCACCTCGTGCGCACAGGTGCGACCGACGCGAAAATTTTCCAATAATGTATTCCGGCGATTAATTAATTAGAAAGTCGAGGATCCTGGCAATCCGGAAACGCCGACAAGAGATCGCAGGACAGTCTCGGAATCGCGCGTGCACGTGTATCGATCAGGGCTAGAAATTTGACTCGAAGTTTTGACTCTTCGAAACTTCGAATTTCTGAACCTCCCATATATTGTATTTGAATAATTAAAATTTTTTGAAGTGCGACAATTCGAACATTCAGATATTCGGATGTTTGAATATTTGAATACTTGAATATTCGGAATTTCTCAAGAACGGGAAAATACGCGTGTTCATTTTGTAGGCATAATAAATTATATTTACAGTCTCTGGCCGTATTATTAGATTCACTTTGATTTTTTAATAGAATACAGGTTAAGAGGAGAGGAAAATATTAATTTTATATTTACTCGATTAGAATAATTTTGGTGTCAATCAGCGCTTTTATCTCTGCAATTTTCTGAGATGTCAAATCACTTGTTTTATTCATAATTTTAAACAATGTTAATATTTATATTTATATTTAATATAACAATATTAATATTTTTCAAAAATTTATGTTTCTATTAGTAAGCAGTTTTCTGTTAGTAAAGAATTTGAAGTTTCAAGTCACAAATAAATAAAAATAAAATTAAATTTCAATTGACACACAAAACACACTCAAAACACGTCTGTTCCCATTATTATTAACAACGCAACTAGCACGAGTTTATATTTATTCAAGGTTATTGTAACAGCCAAGTGAAGTAACGTCATAAAAAATATCTTTTATAATAGGATTTTAGAATAGGATTTTAGAATACTAGTTCATTAATATAATTCGATCGACAGATGAACCGTATTATAAAGCTGGTCTTCGGAAGTCACTGAAGTGTAAAAAATTAAGGTGCATCTAATAATATGGCCAGGAACTGTACTGTCATAAAGAATGTAATTTTTCCTTGCATTGCATTATGTGCTGTTATATATCATAACATTTGCATTTATTTTAAAGTAAAGTTAATGAGATTTGTTATTTATTTTATTTGTACTTTCTTCAATCACTTCGTTTTAAATTAAAGAAATACAAGTCGCAGAACTGAATTTAAGATACTTACCCAGATAGCAAAATGACGTCAGGAGACATTGTATTGACGTCATATTGCCATCAATATGACGTTCTTTGATGTCACTCGGCTATTTTGGTACCCACAAACAACACGTATCGTCAAAAGCATCTCAAAGATATCCCTTGGATGTTTTATTATTTAAAAGACGTCTTTACGACGTCTTGGAACGTCTTAATGTTATCCGTGAATTAAACTGATACTCTCCAATTGCACAGCATTTTATTGCACTCTCCAAAATTAGTTCTATTAACAGCTTCGGTATTTCAAAACTTCGAACAGAGTTTCAAGCTTCAAATAATTCGACTTCTCCGAGCTTCATCGTCAAATATCAAATTATGCCGAAGTTTCGAAGCTTCGAAAATGCCAAATAGTTCTACATCCAGTATCGATCGCTCATCCGACACCGACCTTAGCAAAAAAAACTTAGTGTCCATTTAGATTATTGTTGTTATTATTATTATCGTTGTTGTTTACGAATGATTCTCATCGCTGTTACAATATCGATCGTCCGACCGCTCAGCTGATTCGGCCTCCCGCTTCGCCATTCGCGCGGGATTCCGCTTGCTTCTCGCGTGACTTTACCTAGCAGAGAAAGAGGAACGTTCCGGAGATTTATAGCCGAGCTTTATGCCGCGATATACGGCCACTGAGGAATTTCATTTTGTCGCCCCCTCGTGTTGCGTACGATTCGTCGAGCGTACAACGAAGAGCGCGCGCCTTCATTAAGGATTACCGTCAGGATTCCGGAAAATCGCCCGCGCGAAATCGCGCTTTACGCGCGGAATTATTCTCGGCTAAGAGACGGCGAGCTTCAAGCCCGAATCCTGTTCGTTCGGTCTGGCCGTTCGGGCCGCTCAGCCACGGTGAGCGCCTTTGCTAATACAGGAATCACGGCGCTCTGATCTTCAGAGACTCGTGCGATCGTAATTTCAGGTCGTGGAACTCGCGGCGCCGCTCATTGGATCACGACGATACGGACGATACGACACGTTGTTATCATCTCGAGGATGAGGAATTTCCGAAGCTTTCTTTTCCCCTCTCTCCGTGAGACCCGCGACAATCTCGATGAGAGACGCTGATAAAGAATTGATAAGCGACGAGGCGATCGATAAAAAGCGATTACGTCGTGGAATCACCGCGCCGCCTCGCAGCAGCGTCGTCGTTCTCCGTCCCGCGAGAATAACGCGCCCGTCGCGCGTAATTTGCGTCGCGTTCGCATTGTTCAGTAATGTGCAATAACCCACATATTATCCGGCCGTACAGTCGCCTCGCCATGTACCGGGAGTACATGTGTACATAGAGTGTACAGTATATAGTTAACTTATCCCATAGTACTTACGGAGTACGGCGGAGTTGGGCACCAAGTTCGAGTAGTTGGTCGCGTATCGATCGCTGTAGCGCGCGAAAACCGCGCGCGCGATCGAACGCGGAGTCAAAGCCTCCGACAGCGGGAGATGCCGCACCGGAAGGAGAAAGAGAAAGAGAGACGCCTCGTCGTTTCGTATCAACACAAGACGACGGGAAATTTCTCTCAGTGTGTAACGCGGACGCGGAAAAAATATATAAGCTCGCGCTGCGTCGCTGCGACAGCTTTTCCGAAGCCCGCCCGCCCGGGGAGGAAAACAGTCGTCGCGCGATTGTTCCGCGACTATTTTCAGTCCTTCGAGTTTTCGCAACCCGTCGGAAAGTTTTACGGTCGCGACCACGACGTATGGCGCGACGAGGAAAAAAAAGAAGAGCGACGGGAAAAAATAGCTCTCCAACTTCGTACGCTTGTCATTAAAATTCAATCGTCTCGGGTATTCGAAGCGAGAGCCGCACTGAGGACACTCCATCATACGCGCACCGTTGATGGGGGCAGAAAGGTTCGAACTTGTGAAAAGTCGGTAACGTTTTACTTGTTACTGCAGGGGTTAACGATAAGAATATAGCTAAGGGAGTAAAAGATATTAACGCGTGGAGCAGTCCGATCCACTTCGCATTGGAAAAAATCTAGATTCGAGTAAATAATTATTCTGATACTCCTTAGCAAGATTTTCTACTTGGATTAAGTAAATTCTACTCGAATCAAGTAAAATTTTACTTGGATAATATTCACTTGGATCAAATAAATATTACTCGGTCCAAATGAAAATTTTAGATAAGCATTGAAATAATTATTCACTTGAATCTAATGTTTTTTTTTCTATGTATGTATTGTGATCTCGCAGGCATAATCCAAGAACGAACAAAGATATCGAGATGCTTCTCTTAATTGATGATTAAAAAATTAAGCTCAATTAAATTTTCTACAGATCTAAGTAGACTCCACTCGAAATGTTCAATTCTATTATTTATATAATTTATACAATTTTATCGCAATAAAAAAGCATTTCATTTTTTCAATATTTTTGCGTATTTGCTGTCAGTTTGTTAATATTTTCAGAATTTTTTCCGCGTTTAGTTTAATTAATAGGGAGAAAAGCTTTCGAAATACGGCGCCGTTTGTTTCCATAAAAAATATCAATTGATGTATGAATCATTCGCAATCCCCGCAAAACCGCAATATATACACACTGCGAGATCGAGTTGTAGCAGTCGCATGCGTTATTAATTTTCAATTTAAATAAATATCTTTTTCATTAATATATAGTGAGAGAGAGAGAGAGAGAGAGAGAGAAATTTTATTTATACCTTAGGGTACGAACCCCTTGAGTTTACAGCGGATTAATATTAGTATCAGCAGGATGCCAATCGGTACTAATATAAATCACCAAGATTTAATTATAATATAGTGCAAATTATTCTAACGCATTTTAAATCATAACTTGGTTAAACAATAGCCATAAGAAGATTTACGAAAGATACAAGAGATCGTAACTTAGAGTCGGCATAAAAGATTAATTAACTAAGGAACTAGAGAGAGAGAGAGAGAGAGAGAGAAGGAAAGAGAGAGACTATAAAAGGATCTCGTATTCGTTTAATTCCTATATCTATAGCAACGAATAAAATTATACCAACTTTTCACAAGATCAAACCTTTCCACCACCCTCGATGGAAAGTAGAATGTCCCGGCTACGGACGCTACGAGGTGAGCTGTCCGAAGGTGCGAAGTGTTCGCGTACCTCCCGCAGGAAAAGGGGAATTTATTCGGGTGAAGAATTTAAACGAGGCCACTATGTAGGTCAGCTTTTTCAAAGTTTCGTCGAGCGGATACGCGCGCAGACGGACAGGCGGGCGCGTATCCGGGGAATTCTTCCCGTGAAAATTTGAAAACAACGAAGTGAAGACGGACATCTCGCGCTCTTTGAGACACCCTCTCTCTCGTCGAGTTTGTCGGTGACGATCACTGAATCGCGCTCAACTTACAATTGTATAAGGACACATTCTCTCTCTCTCTCTCTCTCCCCCTCCCCCCCCCC
>NW_014555637.1:187365-213026 GCF_001313825.1 Dinoponera quadriceps
CACACACACACACACACACACACACACACACACACACACACACACACACACACCCTCATCCTCATCCTCTCCCATGATAGACGAAAGATTAAATTCCCGCGCGTCAGCTCGTTCTCCACGCGGAGTTTTGCTGAAACCGCGTTCTGAAACACGCTTCTGCATTTTTGGCGGCCTGACACAGCCGCGTCAAACGTCGGGTTTCAGCGTTTTGCGCCTTTCACGCGAAACCGCAGTACTGCACGACACGGCAAATTAATTTATCAAACGCACCGTGCCAGGGTATGACGATCGCTTTTCAATCGTTGTTTATAACTCGTCATTATAACTTGGGCTTTCCTATAATGCTCCAGAGTGCTGTCCGCGATATAATAGTATTCAAACTCGCGGATGTCACCCGGGTAGCAAATAGTTACGAGTCTGCGATGTATTCATTCGTTACTTATGCATGTACAGAGAGGGAATAACTATTGACATCTTGAAAAGCTTCGAAATACGAGAGTAGGAGGAAAATGTATTCAACAGAAACTGCGTAAATATCAATGATCATCACTTCAAGCGCCTTCTGTAAACTCTTTTCATCTAGTTAATAAAATACTTTTATCTTTCGAAAATATTCAAGGTGGTAATAATTATCGCTTTACTCTGTACAGTTATTTTATGTATTTATTTATTACGAAAGAAACATTGTTGGTGTGATATTTAGATATTAGATGGTTAGTCAAATAATTATAAGATGCGGATAAATGGGTATGGTTAAGGTAAAAATTGTAAACCAAATCCCTTTTTTTGGCGTTTAAGTTGAAATAAATAAATATATAAAGTACACGCGCGCGCGTGTGTGTGTGTGTGTTTGCCTGCGTATTTATTATTATTTATCTATTTACTTATATATTTCCACATATTTATTTATATTTTATATATTTGTTTAGTTATTGTTAGAAAAATCGATAACTTGAAGAATTAATTGATTTCCTATATTATACACTCGTTGGGAACGTAATTTTACATTCATTGACGTAATATAAATACTACGTAAGAAAATGGAAAGTTGAATGCGAACCAGTGTCAAGATTTTCGCACGACGTGCTGCGAACATTGCTGGTCGTTAACAGCGCGGAGCGATAATAATCCCTATTTTAAAGGGAAATCCTTCGAAATCCGACGGGCCGAGGGTCGTCGTAGGTCGCACCGTGTCGCGGTAACCTAGTTGCACCGCGGTCGGGCCGAAAGCGTCGAAGCACTGCGTCGCTTTTAATGTTCCACCGCAGAGGCTCGCGTGCCGAAGGCCAGGTCGAAACGCGCCGCTACATACACGCGCCGAATCGTAATCTCGGGGGGTATCTCATCACGCGATATGGTCAGCCGGTTTCTTCTCCGTCCAATTAAGAGGCGCCTATCGAGCGGCCGTTTTACCGCAGCTGCACGCCACCCTTTTCGCACAAGTCGTCACCGCGTCCTCGGCGTGTCCGTTGCGTCCGCTGCGTCTTCGTTCTCTCCGGCTCGCGGAGTCGCT
This sequence comes from Dinoponera quadriceps, assembly GCF_001313825.1. Lineage (NCBI taxonomy): Eukaryota > Metazoa > Arthropoda > Insecta > Hymenoptera > Formicidae > Dinoponera > Dinoponera quadriceps. Next base: position 188,879 of record NW_014555637.1, read on the forward strand.
CTTCCTCCGTCTCTCCCACTCTCTCTCTCTCTCTCGCGTGTGAAAGAGACTCGCAGCGATCATTGAGTCCTTCCATCGTCATTCAGTCAGCGCCTCGAACTTCTTTCTATCTTATCTTCTCCCCCGACTTCGGCTTGGAAATGAAGTGAAGCCTGCGGAGATAAAGTGCGTTCTCGGAAGAAAGACTACCGCGTGGTTACGTAACGCGATACTCGATTGACGTATGACCACTTGTCGAACAGCGTCAGCGTGCCTCTCCAAGCAGCCCCCTCCCCTCCGCCTCTTCCCTCCAATCCGTTTGCGCATTTGCACATTTAATACGGCGCGAGTGACTCATACAGGCGCGCGATCGATATGCGAATCATTATTTGTCGCCGGTGTTCTCCGTGTGATAAAGTCAGCTTTATATCGGCGTGCGTGACGAATTTTTTCGCCGGACGGCGAAAGTGGCAGTGCGCCAATGACGAAGGAATGCGACCGACGATGCTCATTAATGCGCGCCAGATCTCCGTACGCCAGATGTGTATCGTCGCGCGATTATCGTGTCTCCCGATAAAAGAGCGCTCGACGACCGAGTCGAGGAGAGAGTGAAAGATTTTTCATCCGGCCGGCGATATCCTCGGCTTTCCATTTCCCGGTGAAAATTCGCCGGAGCGCTCGTATCCCGCTTTTCGATTGACTACCCACGTCGCGGTGGCTGAACTCTTTCTCTCTCTTCTTCGCTCTCTTCCTTTCCTTCTCCGTTCTTCCTCTTTTTCCCTGAAATAACCGGGCGATCAGAGGGACGACATGACTGGAAATCGATAACAACGCGCAATCCACGATCATTTTCGCCGATACCGCAGGGCCGAGTCACATTTGATATTTGAGCCGGAGGGAGAACTATTTCGATTTCCGCGGGCACAGCGACGCGCCGCTCCGCGTCCGATACCACGCGGACCGACGTTCGCGACCTAACCCACTCCCGTCGCGATTCTATTTATATAACGACACGTTTCTTTCATATATATGTGTCTTTTACATCATTTCTTCTTTTTTCACATCGCTGTTGCAGGAACAAACCGAAGACCTTCGCGTTCGACCACTGCTTTTACTCCCTCGAGCCCGGGGTAGACAACTTCGCGAGCCAGGAGATCGTCTTCGATGCCCTGGGTCGCGATATCCTGGACAATGCGTTTCAGGGTTACAACGCCTGCATCTTCGCTTATGGACAGACCGGTGAGTGGCCGGAGAGAGTCTCTCGCGATCACCTCTTGGCTTCTTATCCTTACTCCCGGCCGTTGCGCCCAATTCGCGACACCATCGTAACTAGTGCTGCCGGTATAATCCGGGTATTTCGATCCGGGTAATACTTATGGGTTTGAGTGCCCCCGGTCTTTCGGGATTACCCGGCTATGCACTATTCGCTGATATTACCTGAGTACCCGGACGCCCGTATATTCACGGATATTACCTCAGCGAGCAGAGAATAGAAACGAGTAAATAGTTACGAATCTACGGTACATCTGTTTGCTTGTTATTATCGTTAGGAAAGTAAATAATTTGTTACATACGTAATTAATCGTATACTTACCCGGGTAGTCGAAATTAGCAGCACTAGTTGCACATTAGTGCTGTATTGGTATAATTCAATATTCGGCTAATAATCTGCGAGTTTAGGTACGGTCAGTCACGAAAAGGTTGCAACACGTTTGTTTCTTCGATGAATTCTGCAACGCATTTCGAATCCAATAGGAAAATGTATGTCCTGAAAATTGGACACGGAATGCGTTCCGAAACTTATTAAGCAAAAAGAGTTGCAATTGTTTTGCGAATGTGACCATACCCGGATATACACATTCGCGGATATTACTCGGAAATCTACTTTTATGGATATTACCCTTGCAACCGGAAAATAGTAACGAGTAAAATAATCACGAATCTACAATACATTTGTTTGTATTGTTTGTTATCGTTAGAAAAATCAGTGATTTGTTACATCTGAAACTAACAATTGAAGATAGCCGTTATATTGCATTTATATTGTTGAGTGAAAAATTATAACGTTGATGTTATGTTACTGTTAATTAACATTTACCGGGTACCAAACTCGCGGATATTTGTCCGGGCTTCCGGGTAATCGAAATTAACAGAACTAGTTATAATTAGTGTTGTCAGTATAATTCAAGTATTTCGATATCGAATAAAACTCTACAGGTCTCGGGTATCTACATATTCTTGGGTCACTATTTGGGTACTCGCAAACCTATATTTACGAATATTACCCCGGCAACCAGAAAATAATAATTAGTAGATAATTACAATAATAATTAGTCCACAACACATTCGTTTGATATTGTTAGAAAAAGTCAACGATTTGCCTGAAATCAACCGTACTCAGTTACCCGAGTTTCCGAGTAACACCGGAAAGATCTACGTTATCCAAGTACCGGAATAATCCTAAAAGACCCGGGTGGTCGAAACTGACAGCACTAGTCGCGTAACTCGACAGCGCGCAAATCATATTCGACGAGAACGACCAAGAAGCGAGCAGGCGGTCGCAGTTGATCGCACGAACGAAGTGTAACGCGGCAAATAATGCAATTATCCGGCCGCCTCGTCACCGATAAACGACAAGCACGCTTGATCTTCCGCGGGGCGAGAGACATTGACCCACGAGGCGGAACGAGCCACCGCTGCTGACAACGTATGCTCTCCCAGCTGAGCGGCGATCCGCGTGCGTTATGAGCGGAAGAGGAGGCGCGACGAAAGAATGGGATTACGTGCTTTTTTCTGAAGATTTCTCGCTCGTCCTCTTGTCATTCAACGAGTCGTTCTTGATCCGTATTCTCACCGCCGCTCATCGCGGAACGAGTCCTAGATATTGTTTTTTTCCAAATTCTTGCCTAGCCATATCACGGAGTCACGGAGAAACCTAGGAAGTTGTCAATCGTTTGCTTAATCCCCCGTTAATCGCGACTATCCAATAGACATATAAGTTCGGACTGCAACTTATCGCCGTTGCTATACTACAGCCGCCTCAAGGTCGAATTCGTTCTCGTCAATGTTTTGTTCTTCCTTCTCTTTGTTCTTCACTGTTTTTTATGTACTTTAGCGCCTGGTCTATTAACCAAATGCTAATGAGGGAAGAATCGTCTCGAGAAGCGGAGGAAAATAACGAGAAAAATTAGTGTACACTGTTAACTGTACCATGTATCGTCAAAGTTAAAGGTACATGTTGAAATAAAAATTACGTAACTACGAGGGACATTTCGAAGTACGTACTTCGAATTTGGAGGTACCACACGATAGCAAATTCGAAGTACGTAATGTCGAAATGTCCCTCGTAATTACGTAAGGTTTTTACTTCAATGCGTATCTCCAATTTTGGCAATACAGAGTTAACTCTTGAAAGCCCAAGTAATCGACTATCTATTAACCCCAATGGGTCAAAATCCTTCCTAATGCTATTTTTTCACATCGGAAAGAACTCAGTTGTTTACGTACTATTTTTATGAACTCTTTAGCTACAAAAGGGCATATATACACGTGTATGTACACCCTTAGATGTTCAGTTAGCCAGAGTTTAACATGGTTGTAGGGTCGATTGGACCCTGTTGAGCTTTCTGGGGTTAACAGTGTGTCCGTGAAGATACATTGCGATCATTCATGGGTGAAAAAAATTGCAACTAGCGGAGTTAGGGTTTAAATATCGTGTTCAGCAGGATATTAGAGGAAAGACCTGCAATTGGTAAAGTTTCTTTCTTTCGAGAGCTTGACGCGGATATAAAAGTGTCCACGGAGTGTCAATTCGAGGAAAAATCTGAAAACCTCCGGGTCGATTTATAAGTGTGCAAATATTGATCTTAAGCTTAAGAGCACTTACCGGAGAAGGTGGCGAAGAGGATTTTAAAGCCGGTTTCTCTCGTATGCGCGCGGCTCGACCCTGTAGGCTCCGGGAAGTCTTACACGATGATGGGCAGTGGCGACAATAAAGGGATAATACCGCGGCTGTGCGACAATCTCTTCGACATGATAGCGAAGCAACAGAGTTCCGAACTCACGTACAAGGTCGAGGTGTCGTACATGGAGATTTACAACGAGAAGGTGCACGACCTCCTGGACCCGAAGCCGAACAAGCAGTCACTCAAAGTTAGGGAGCACAATGTCCTGGGGCCCTACGTCGACGGGCTCAGTCAGCTGGCGGTTACTTCGTTCCAGGTGACTGCCTAATTTCTCCCGTTACACCGAGCGAATCCGCCTCCGTGTGGATTATTTTATATAATTAATAAAATTAATTGTGCGCATTTTTTTATTTTTTTTTTTAGTAACTAGTTATTTTTATTTTGTGATTTCCACTGGACGAGTCTAGGGTTTGAAAACACCGAATTGACTCGAGTTGCATTTTGTGCGTTCTCTTCGAGAGAGAGAGAGAGAGAGAGAGAGGGAGAGAGAGTATCGCTTCATGAATAAATAAACAGATAAATTCCGACGAATAATTAATGACGGGCAATTATTTTAATTTAATTATGGACAATGGCTTATTAAAACAATTAGTAGTTCATTTAAATAAATAATCGTCCGTAATTCGAACAATCGACACTTATGGAAGATATCCCAATTATTACAGGACATTGATAATCTCATGGCGGAGGGTAACAAATCGCGAACGGTCGCGGCGACGAACATGAACTCCGAGAGCTCCCGTTCGCATGCCGTGTTCTCGGTAATTCTCACGCAGACCTTAACGGATTCGAAGAGCGGGGTCAGCGGGGAGAAGGTCTCGCGGATGAGCTTAGTGGATTTAGCTGGGAGCGAAAGGGCTGTGAAAACCGGAGCAGTGGGTGATAGACTTAAAGAAGGAAGCAATATTAACAAGTAAGTAGCTCTTTCCCCGTCGGGACAGCCCTCCGTAAACGAATTTCCCGATCGCTCGCGTGTGAGAGTTTGATATGAAGAGAGAAAGAGAGAGCGCTGCACGTTTTTCGTTTATCAGGTCCCTAACGACGTTGGGTCTAGTCATTTCGAAGCTGGCGGATCAGAACTCTGGGAGCAACAAGAACAAGGACAAATTCGTGCCGTATCGAGATTCTGTTCTTACGTGGCTCTTGAAGGTACCACGTTTGTGTCGCTTGCTTAAAAATATCGGGTTGGTGCAAAAGTTCGTCTTGTTCATTTTTTTTTTCTTTTCTTTCAATCGCTTTTTCGCTCAGAAATCTTAGAATTTCTGTGAACTGGGGATCACGCAGCTATCGGAAAGATGGCAGATCATCGAGCAAACGACATACATTTAATTGATTGATTGTACTTTTTAATAAATAAATGTTACGTGTATATTTTGACTTTGACATTAATTGAAAAACTGAACGAACTTTTGCATCAACCCAATATGTACTCCTCTGTGTGTATATGTGTGCGTCTCGATTATCAGATATATACATATATATAATCACATATATATGATAATTTGAAAAGTTGGGAAGAACCCAGTTTTTTAAATTTTTTGTGGTTTTTCAGTCTTTTCCGCGGTTAAATGAAAAAAAAAAAATGATAAAAACTTTTCTTGTTTAATTTCTTCATGAATTTTTTCTAGTTTCTTTTCAAGAAAAATTGTAAAAAGCGGGGTTTTGAAATATATATATAATATAGTGCACCATTTTTCTTTCAAATGTTTAGGATAATCTTGGTGGAAATAGCAAAACCGTAATGGTGGCCACAATATCGCCGGCCGCCGACAATTACGAAGAGACGTTATCGACCCTTCGATACGCCGACAGGGCGAAGAGGATAGTCAATCATGCTGTGGTGAACGAAGATCCCAATGCCAGGATTATTCGGGAACTGAGGCAGGAAGTTGAGACTTTGAAAGAAATGTTGCTACACGCCACGGTGAGTCGTCTTTTTGTGCTTCATTATAGCTGTCTGTGTTTTATGCAAACATGATTGTGTGAACGAGAGAGAGAGAGAGAGAGAGAGAGAGAGAAAACGCGTCGACGACTTTTCATCAGGGCCAAGGATCGATCGTCGGTCAGCAACGCACAGACATCACGGAGAAGCTGTCGGAGTCGGAGCGGTTGATGAAGGAGATGTCGCAGACGTGGGAGGAGAAGCTCGTCAAGACCGAGAGACTGCAGCACGAGAGGCAGCAAGCTCTGGAGAAGATGGGAATAAGCGTGCAAGCGTCTGGTATTCAAGTGGAAAAGAACAAATACTACCTGGTGAATTTGAACGACGACCCGAGCTTGAACGAGCTGCTGGTTTATTACCTCAAGGTGCGCAAGCATACCACTAGTCGTTCGCGGTCGCTTTCATCGTATTCATCGTCTTGGGAACATAAGTTCCCAATAAGCAAAATATTAGCAATGTGCCGGCGTATTGACAGCAGATCCGATCAGAATATCGTGGTAGATCCATAACCATCTGTGACCGTGTTAAGTTTGTCATTATGTCGACAGAGTTACTGACGTAACTGTTGATATCAGATCGACGGTGGGAACTGAACAGGATTTGCAGTATGTTTCCTTTAAATACATTTGCCCAACAATTTGCCCAACAACAACATTTGCCCAACAAGCAAAATGTTAGCAGCATATCTATAGATTGGCAGAATCTGCGGTATTCTACTTAAATAAATTTAAATGGGAACAGAACGACAGATCTTCGTTTTCTGCCGTCAATTTGCCATTGTTCTATTATATTTCTATCAGTAAAATATCGACCAAATTTATCATAGATATTATACAAAATTTGCTTCTGTAATTCGCCATCTGGGTAAAAAAGTTACGACAGATTCTGCTAAATTTCTGCCGTCAATCTGCCAGCATGTATTCTGCTGTATTTCCGCCAGCAATTTGCCGACAAAATTCCCAGCAGATATTTACTGCGCAAAATCCGCATTATTTTCTATTCAATCTGCTTCAATTCGGTTTTGCGGTTGTCCGGCATTTTGTGCATTTCCGATTTTCTCCCGCAGGAGAGAACTCTCGTGGGCGGTCGCGCGGCCAAGATCGAGCAGGACATTCAGCTGCACGGCTTGGGTATCCTGCCGGAGCACTGCGTCATCACGATAGAAGAATCAGGCCTGTACATGACGCCGTTGAACGGCGCTCGATGTTTCGTGAACGGCACGCAAGTGGTGAGCAAGACCCCGCTGTTGCACGGCGACAGGATCGTCTGGGGGAACCATCACTTCTTCCGCGTGAACTGTCCGAGAAGCGCCACAGGTGCGAGCCGATCACTAATTTCGAGATAAGACGCGCCAGACAATCGCTAATGGATTCTCGTTCTGTACGCAGCGATCAACAGCGAGCCTCAAACTCCTGCGCAGAACATCGACTACAACTTCGCCCGGGAGGAGCTTATGCTCAACGAGCTCTCGAACGATCCCATTCAGAGAGCCATCGCGAGACTGGAGAAACAACACGAGGAAGATAAGCAGGTACGCCTCGCTTTTCTTTTTTTTAATAAGCATCGAGATAAACACTGTATTATCACGTATCTCGACGCGTCTCCAAGGTCGCGTTGGAAAAGCAGAGGCAGGAGTACGAACGGCAGTTTCAACAACTGCGCAACATACTGTCCCCTTCTACGCCCTACTCGCCGTACGTGCCGTACGACCCCCTGAGAGGCAGCCAGAGCGGAAAGCTCCCGGCTTGCACGCCGACCACGCAAATGCGCGTCGAGAAGTGGGCGCAGGAGCGGGACGAGATGTTCAAGAGGAGCCTGGGCCAATTGAAGACGGACATCTTGAAGGCCAACGCGCTCGTGCAAGAGGCTAATTTCCTCGCGGAGGAGATGGACAAGCAGACCAAGTTCAGCGTCACCCTGCAAATTCCTCCGAACAACCTCAGCCCGAACAGGAAGGTAACGGTGCCACTTTCCGGTGATACTCAATTTTCATACCGTCCTCATTGTCTGCCTATAATTTAAGGAACTTTCATACTTCTCGTGTGGAGAACTGTAATTTAACATTATGTATATAATTTTATAATTTATTTATTATATATATATATATTGATTATATTTTACCATTAATAGATTTTTATTAGCGATAAACGTAATTATTGTAGCTTCTTATGAGATGTAGTTGATTTATTTGCACCTCCAAAACTCGTGTTATCAACTGTGAGAGCACGTACCCCTTCCCCTTCGCCGCTTGTTTTAATTCTTTTCTCTGCCACTTGTTATTTTCCGTTTTGTTAATTTATTTGTTTCTTTTGCTTTCCTCCCTACACTCTTCGACATGTAGAGTGTATTCTTTCAGCGGGGCGCGTTCGTCAGCGAGCCCGCGATTTTAGTGAAGAGAACGAATACGGGTAGCCAAGTGTGGTCCATGGAGAAACTAGAAAATAAGTTAGTCGATATGCGGGACATGTACGAGGAACGGAAAGATCCTCACTGTCAGCGACTACCTGCTATCAAGGTACACATCTTCATCTGCCAAATAACATGCCTCTCTCTCTCTCGTAACGGCGTATAAACACGAGTTCTCTTCTGCAGGACGAAGTGCCGGGGAAAACGCAGGATCCATTTTACGAATCCCAGGAGAATCACAATCTGATCGGCGTCGCCAATATTTTCTTAGAAGTGCTGTTTCACGATGTACGATTAGATTATCACACCCCGATTATTAGTCAGCAAGGAGAGGTCGCTGGTCGACTGCAGGTCGAGATAAGTCGCATATCCGGACAGTTTCCCCAAGATCGAATTTGCGAGGCCGCCTCGGAGTCCTCCGCGGACTCATCGACATCCTCCGAGCCGGAGGATTACTCGGGTTCCAGCCACATCACCTGCCGCGTGACGATAAAACAAGCCACCGGCTTACCGCTCTCGTTGAGCCACTTTGTGTTTTGTCAGTACATGTTCTGGGGCCATTCCGGGCCGATAGTGGTCCCGCCTGTGGTGAACGCCGAGCTGCCCAACTCCAATTGTATCACCGGGCAGAGGGACTCCCTGGCATTCAAGTTCGATCACACGAAGGACTTCACTGTGCCCATCACGGAGGAGTTCATCGAGCACAGCGCTGGTAAAGATTTATTGTCGTCGCCGTTGTTTTTCCGATATCTCTTTAACCCTTTGGGACCCAATTTTTTTCTTTTTCCTCTGATAATTTGGACAATTTGTACTTATTGACGATTTGTAACTAAGTTCTTATTGTATAGAATATCTTCAGGAAATGGGACGTATATATCCCATTGGGGCCTAAAGGGTTAAGACCCAAGAAATCTTTTACTTGGAAACCTCTTGTATAAGTGCTATTTTCCATTCAAATCTACTTTAAAATCTTGAGAAAAAAATCATGAAAAAAATTTTTTCTTATACAAGTCCCAGAAAACCACCATCATCATCATCATGATGGTTGAGTGCATACACAGAAAAAATAAGTATCAATTCAAGATTCATTCTCATTTACAGGGTGAAGCACTAAAAGTGACAAAATTGTAAGATTACTGGTTAGCATTTCTGAGAAAGTGAATGAGATATGAAATTCTCATTTTCTAGCGAATTGATTAAGATCATTTCAAGATCAACTTTATTTTTTTAATGGAATCATATATATTTTTTTTCAACACAAATCGATTCCTCTGTTCATTCTGCTTATAAAAGTACAACGGTAAGATCGTCAAAAAAGAAATACTATTCGAGATATTTTATTTTTTATTCTGATATTTTTCAGTACGAAAGATATGAAATATCTCATAAATATTCTCATAAGTATTCATTTTTCGATAATATAACTTTAACTTTTATATGTAGAATGACAAGCGGGATCGATCGCTGTAAGAAAACAAAGAGAATTTAAAAAGAAAAAATCATTGCATTTTGCAAATGCATCGATGCACCAATATACGATGATTAAAGTCAATAATCAATTTCTTTTATATTATTGTGTAGAAAAATGTTAAGATGATGTTATCGAGAAGTAAATATAAGGTGAATATAAAAATGAAATACTTTATTTACATATCCCATTCAGTTTCATAAATGTTAGTCTGTAACACTTTTAGTGACTTGCCCTGTATATAAGCAAGAATATATAATCTTATATGAAGATAAAATTTAAAATTTGTATAAAGAAATTCTATACAGTTTTATTAAAAATATCATTTATTATCATTATTATTATTATTAATTATTGTCATTATCATAATTGTTATTCAAAAATAATTCTCATGAGTTGAGAAACAAAATATTAGATAGAAAGTATAATATCTTCTAACTAAGAATTGTATTAGTTTGAAGATATCGTCTTTTCTATACGTATCTAATATTTTTTCCTTAATTCATAAAAATTATTTTTTAATAACAAGAATATGATATTTTTAGTGGAAATGTATAGAATCTTTTCATGCAAATAAGTTTCATCTTCATATAAAATGATATATTCTTGCTTATACAGGGTGCCTCATATCCGTCGTGTGCAGGTAAAACGGGTGAAGCTGAGCAGAAAAATAATTTCTCTTCATATACTGTCCGATTTAACCCTTCCCGTGCATTCGTTAACTCAGATAAAATAATTAATTCCTCGAATTTTGCAAAATAGTACATAATTTTTCTGCCCAGTTTCACCTGTTCTACTTGCAGCCCACAGGAGCCGAGAACGATTCGGGGCGCCCTATATGAGGATATGAATCATGAATTAATACTAAATCTTTTTCCGTGTAGTGAATCATATATAGATATGTCTGACCTTCACGACTGTGATGGTTGAGGCTTAAAGGGATACAGAGTGTAATAGGATCACTTCGCTTGTGTCATTTATTGCTGTACGTACACCCGTAGAAGGAGCCTTGAGCATAGAAGTATGGGGCCACCGAAGCGCTGGTTTTTCGCGCAGCAAGCCCGGATGGGAGGTGGAACAGCAGCAATTGGCGAAAGCCAGATCGCTCGCCGACCGGTGGTCGGAACTGACAAGGAAGATCGAACTGTGGGTGGAGATACAAGAGCTCAACGAGCAAGGGGAGTACTCGCCCGTCGAAGTCGCGGTGAAACAGGACACGTGCACAGGTGGGAATATAATTACAGTGCAGCCTTTCGCCAGGTCGTTCTGATTGTTATTTATTGTCCGATAATTGCACACCGTTCGGCAGGCGGCATTTATCAGCTGCGGCAAGGCCAACAACGTCGGATACAAGTCCGAGTGAAACCAGTACAAAATTCCGGAACCCTACCGATAATCTGCCAATCGATATTAAATATAGCCGTCGGGAGCGTGTCCGTGCGGAATCGACTGCAAATCCCATTAGATAGTTACCAAGACGAGGACCTGAGTATACTGAGGGAAAAGTGGAGCGACGCCCTGATGAGAAGGAGACAGTACCTCGATCAACAGATTCAGAAGCTCATCAATAAGCAAGGTAAGTGCGTAAGAATTATTTCATGGGTACAAAATAATGCTTCGGTACGAGGATATTGTCTAATCCGTATTTCCTTAGAGTGTAATAATTATAACGTATTAATTGTTCTAATTTCATGTATTACTCTTTGCAGGTAAAACGGAACAAGACATAGAACGAGAGCAAAGTCTCGTGGATCAGTGGGTCAGTCTGACGGAGGAGCGGAACGCCGTCCTGGTTCCTGCGGCGGGTTCTGGTATCCCCGGTGCTCCCGCCGACTGGAATCCTCCCTCAGGAATGGAACCTCACATCCCTGTGTTGTTTCTGGATCTCAATGGTACGGTGAATTCCGCAACGGATAATCCAAATTACTTCTACGATATTACATCGATCGCTTCGATTGATTTTTCTTCAATTTGCGCTCCAGCTACCCTTGCGGACATGCGTTCAACACCATTTTACGATAGATTGTTGATTAAGGTGGTTCAATGATTAGTCAGACAATAGTGGGTTGGGAGGGAAGTAATGTCGTGTTTCCCCCAACAGATGACATTTGTGTGTTTTACTGGAAAGAAACTTCGATCTAGATGGCGTGAGTGCATGCTATTCTGATAATTGACACCTTTAAGCGTCATTTAGTGTGCGGAGGATATACGTAGAAGCGTTTGTGTTCACTTGGGCTCGAGAGAAAAATGGAGCAAAACAAGTTATACTTCGTTTGTGTCCTCAACATCTGTATCAATCGATCTTCATATACAGCTGACGACCTATCGACGCATCAGTCGGGAGAAGAAGTATCGGTGACAGGATTGAACTCGATCCTGCCCAAGGAGCACGGAAACAAGTTTTATAATCTACCGATCATCCGACACCTGGAGAAAGACGTATGTGCCATCGCCGCTTGGGACTCCAGCATACACGACAATGTGCATTTGAATAGAATAACCGATGGTGAGTGATCGTTCCTTCAAAGGACACAATGAAAGGAATAAGGAATAAAATTTCGACATATGGACAGCTATCCTTTAATCCACTTCAATCCATTATAAAGGAATAAGGAACTAGACTTAGGGAGACCGTTGAAATTCTATTCTTTATAACTCTCTACACAGCAGATTTTACCCAAGAATGTCCTGTGAACGTCCTTAAGATGTAAAACGTCCTCTGGACGTTTTTAGGATATCCCTTGGAAGTCCCTGTGCTATATGGGTCGTCTATAATATTCAATAAGTTAACCTCCAAAACCTCCAACTGTCTTGTGATCATCAATATACAAATGAAAGTTTAAGTAAATCAATAATTATTGAAAAAACTGATAAAAGCATCAATGATGACGGTGGAAAAATTTATTAAAAAATGGTAAAAATGATTATCCCGTCTTAAAACATTCTCATATTTTCTATTCCTCTTATTCTGTGTTCCAAACTATAGCTTATTTCTAATCTCTTATTCCTAGTTCCCTGCATATCATTCCTTGTTCCTTATTCCTCTCATTATATCTGAACCCTCACTCGCGACTAGAGCGAGAGTCGATGTCATCTCAACATACGATTCGCTTTCAGCGAACGAGAGGGTGTTCCTGATTCTGAAGACTACCGTTCGTCTCTCGCATCCGGCACCGATGGATCTTGTGCTGCGCAAGAGACTGGCTTTAAACATATACAAGCGGCAGAGCATCACGGATCGAATTTTCAAGAGGATCGTCCGCACCGACTGCTTAGCGCAAACCGGCGTCACCTATGAAGTGGTTTCCAACATACCAAAGGCAAGCGAGGAGCTGGAGGATCGCGAGAGTTTAGCGCAGATTGCCGCCAGCGGGGAAGATAATAGTTTGTGCGACGGAGAAACTTACATAGGTAAAAGTTATCACGTAGTTGCAATCGTTCCGAATTTCTTGAGTTCAGATCTACAATAGATATAGATAAAACTTTTTTGCTCCAAGCAATAAAATTAACATAATTTTTTATAAAAGACGTTTCCCGTGCTGCTAAAAATCGCAATGATGTTTAAATCTTAGAAATTGCAACATCTATAGGTTTATTCTGTAATTTTTAACGCCAGTCGAAGTACTAAATAATGCTGGAAACGTTTTTTTTTTTTGCTAGAGATTACGTTATAATTGAATGCTCAGAGCAAAAGGCTAAACGCTCACCACATCTATTGTGGATCCAGCCTAAAGAGATCAAAGAGATCAATCACACCGTGTTAATTATGCTAATCGTCCCTATAGAGAAGTATACCCGTGGCGTATCCGCTGTCGAGAGTATATTGACGTTGGACCGATTACGACAAAGCGTCGCTGTGAAAGAATTGTTACAAGCACAAGGACAGCCACTGATGCGGAAGACCGCAAGTGTTCCAAACTTCTCGCAGGTACTACTGCCCCTTCGACGTCTTCATTGCACTGTATGCTTTTCACGTTTAATTTCTCTCGTATATTTATTTTATTACATCATAAAATGAATCTTCCCTTTTTTTTTTTATCATTCACGTATGTCAACTTTTGTTTCCGTTTCTTTCCGAAATATTACTTTATTTCATCTTGAAAAGCCGCCTGTGATTCTACTTTTTACATGCTTTTCATGCACACATATATATTATTCGTCTTAATATGATATATATATATATATATATATATGTCATATTTCTGAAATAAAAACACGGCTTTGTGAACTCTCTCGTAGATTATGAGATTCGACACGTCGATGGACTCGTTGAACGTCACGCGCTCGGAAAGTGTAACTGATCTCAACACGGAAATGAATGGCCTCCCGCACGCGCGACGTGCGTCCACCGGTCACGCGAGAAACGACGAAAACTTCATATCTGCGCCGCCGAAGCCGTTTGGAATCGGTAAGCACATCCCTCGTTTACCTCGGATTAATATTATAATTCGTCCGTACGGATATATAAGTATAGATACATTCTATGATTTCTTAATTTTCCGCGTGTCCGTGCCGTCTATCTCGAATTCTTGACATCTCACCGTCGTCATTGAGCGAAAATACGAAATACATCTTTACGGCTTATCGATGTATCCCCGAGACTAGATCGTTTATGAAATCATAGAAAACAAAAGGCAATACGAAAACATCATGGCACACGAGCGCTCCCACGTTCATCCATACGACGATATATGCATCTTTTCACTCATGCAATCATTCATAATCATTCGCAGTAATCCATTTTGCGTCAAGTGTAAGATAGATTCTCTCGAGATACGCAGCCTGATGTATAGTAGCACTAGTTTTTTGGACAGGCGGATCACTTTGTAAAAATTTTGTCGGACACGAAAAATGGATTACTCCCGACAGAAAAATTGTGATAGGGGTTTCAACGAGAGACTTTATTTTGGATTTTAACTACTTACGCAAACTCATCATTTCTTGAATGCAACATTTAGTTCGCTTAAGTCACTATTAAATTCTTAAATTAACGCTTTTATCTATCTATATATATATACATATAAATTTAACAAGCATCGTGTTTCTAGGGGACTTTAGTCTTAGATTAAGATTTTCATTTATGTTAAGACCACTTTCCACTGCCTTGTTTTGCTTCCTTGAGTCTTATTCGATGAAAAATCAATCAGTTTGTTTCTGAAATGTGGCTTATGCAGTGTTTTTTCGATATATTTCACTTTGGCTATGACGGTCACTTTACATCCCACCCTAGTTTTGATTGTCTTCAAGCTCCACTATTACCTCCGTTTTTAGTACAGAACATATTGATTTTGGGCAATGGAGAAACGTTCTGTCTATATTTTAATTAAAATTCATGTCATCCATCATTATAGCATGTACCCTTTATGTGTGTCTGCGATTGCTGCTCTATTGGCTACAGTAGTTCACGAAGGTTCAAAGTACGTCGGTTACTTTGCGTGAAACGCGCACGAACGAACCGTTTGAACGCGTGTGTATGTGTGTACACGTATGATCGACGACGCTACGAAAGGGTACTGCTGCTTCATCTAAAATAATCGACGACCTCATCACTTGAAAATATTTGGTAACTTCCATTTTCATTATTAGTAATTACCACTACACTGAAATTTTATATCATTATAATTCTAGCTTCTGTCATATTGTTATGTCACCAAGCTATGTTCAACTTGATGATCCGCACGATTCTAGTGCAAACGCGTTCCCCCCACTGATATGTAAAGATACAGCGTGAATTTACGTGGTTCCTCGATGACTCTTGACCATTTAGAAACGAAGAGAGTTGAGCATGGTAAAAGAAAGAGGAAGCTATTTTTCTCAAATCTGCCTAGTGTTATTTAGCCAGCTATATTTAAGCTCCACCACTTATTACAATAAATAAGACACTAACGAACCTTAAGCAATGAATCTACAGCAAAATTCATGAATATCGACTAATTAATGTGTGCAACTTATCTGTTCCTCTGTTTTAACACTACGTCTACTACTTCTACAACTATTTCGGCCCACGCAAGGCTCCATTCTGAACTCAGGTAAAATGGAGTCTTGATTTGATATTTAATTGACGCCCACACAGGCAATGACAATTAGTATATACATATGTCTCGTGAGTGGTTGAGTCTGTCTGTCTCGTTTTGTTTTCCAAGTTCGCCTTAGTACATCAGAGACATTATTTGTGATATAGCGATGTTCAGAACGGGAATGCGTTTTGACGGATGGTCAATATATATATATAATATATTTATATATATATGTTTTCGCGAGCATCATTTGTTCGGTTGAGTTGGCTCAAGAGAAATTTTAGCAAACTTCACCGTTTCCGAAGGGGAGGAAGGCGATGTTTAATGTTATTGCTGACCTCTTTGGTTTGAGTTGAATGCGAATTTCGTTGCGCGAACGTTGTTATTATTATTATTATTATTATTATTATTATTATTATTATAACATTTCAGTCTCTACGATTTTAGTTTGCATGCGTGAATGCATTTCTTGTGTGCCTAGCACATCCAGCAAGTTCGTTCATTGAATTACTGTCTTACTTTCCTTACACTTTATGTGACTGATTTGATATGTTACTGTTCACGGCTAACGTGTAAGTAATATATACCGGCGAGCAATATCGTATTATATATATCTCTATATATGCCCTGTCCTCGTCGTCGCACAGTTTTTTACCAAAGATCATCGCATAGAAATCATTTTCATTTCCATATGCCTATTTTCATGATTCGTGACCCGACGTATGATTCTCAAAATCTAGCTTCTCGTGAGTGTTTCGATGAATCGAGATGATTTCTATAATGATACCCCCCTCCGATGATTTGTTGAGTGTACGGATTTCGTTACATTTGACAAGTTGACTTCGAGATACGTAAATTATAATCAAAGGTCGAGCCGTTGTATTACCGTTGCGCCAAGTAAATCGCGACGTTTCGATCTTTGTTATACTTGTGAATGTGTGCTATCGAGCAATACTCTAGACAGAGAGTAGAGAATTTATTGTAACATATATGTGTAAATAAGTATTTTCGATAGTCGATATATCAGGCGAGGATTATTCTGTCTGTGATCGTGCGAGACGATTTAGTTTGCTATCTAAACTCATCGTTGTCATCGTGTGACATAATTAATTAATTTCACTATTATTGTTTCAATAAAATTATTTGAATAAAATTGTAGATCAATTGTATTAATCTTAAATTATACATAACGGAAAAAAAAGATCAAGACGAAGAGACAGAATAAACTTCTCAAGTAAGCAAGAAAAATAGAGGGAGAAGCGAACAAAAGTTCATATTTTACATTTTCGATTGAATTTACGCAGTAAATTTACGATACATAAATTATCTCCCTTATCTTTCTTAGAAGGAGACCTAGTTTAAAGTCAGGGTTACGTTTGTCTAAGTATAAGATCGTTTGTGAACAAGAACACGTACAAATAACCAACCAGAGTTCAAGTCGGCTTAGTCATGCATGTTAATACGATTTGAAAACTAGCGCAGCATGTATGGTTAATTAATAGTTCGACAGTAGTAATAAATACATTGAAAGATCCCACATTAGATAACTGTCGTAATGTTTAGCGTAACAAAGAGACCACCACCTTCGACTTTAAACTAATCATCTCTGAGAATCTATCTTTTGAATTCACAGTGCACGTCGTCGAATTGTGTGGTACTCGTGCTCCTTTTCTCTACACCTCGTCGTCTGTCGTGATAACAGCGATACGACACATTTCGAGCACGTGCATTAAAAATTAGTTAAAGATGCAATGGTGAGTTATTGAAATAGAACCGATCACGTGATGCGAATGACGGTGAAAAATAGCGATGAGCAAAGTTTACACGGCCAAAATTTTAATATTTACGAAGTGTGTGAGACTTACACACCAAGTGTTGTATCATATCGATGTTTCAATGAATGGGATTGCGATGTGACGTACACACTCAGTGGAACTTCTCTATATATTAGAATGCGCATAATGAACGTTATCTGTCTACCACTACTACTACTATTACTACTACTTGTCTCACTATCCAGTGTCTGTAGCCTGCAGGCATGATTTGTCACAGTATACAAGTCCGTATATATTGAAAAGGTCTGTAAAGCTCATACGAAGCTCGCCATTATGGGGATAGTAGAAAGCGTTTTACTAGTAGCGGGGGAAGGAAAAGAAGTATAATCAGTGCATCTATCTCCTTTCAGCGAGACCAACTTTCCTGAATCTGAACCTGAATCTCAACTCATTGACTCGTCTTCAACAATCTACCTCTGCCAAGTGTAGGTGACACTCGTTGTCGGTCACCCTTTCAAACTGACTCGGAAAGTAGCATTCCCCCGGTATTGGGAGAGAATGAGAAAGAGAAGTGTGTGACAGCGAGTTTGAGGAGAATCTCAATGTCGTATGAGTTTGAAAGGGTGAATTCCGTAATTCTCTTGTGATGTAACTTGGTTTTTCTGTTTTCTTTCGACCATTAGAGACTGTAGCGTAGTTTCACATTTCACGGCATAGTGGTTGCGTTTTATTTTATTTTCAATGTTTCGAATATATGGTTTGTGATCACACAACTGCCGTTGAGACGCTGTTACCGCACCGAAGGTGCAGTAACCGGTGCTGTACGTGTTGAATGTTTATTGCTTCCAGTTATCTCGCCCATCACGACTTATTTCTTTATTTGATGTTACGTATTCCGCGTTTTCCTATTTAAAAATACAAATTATCCGAAGTAATCAGCGATCTGCAGAATTCCAAAAATTTCAAACATCCATCTAGAATAAACCGACGAGTTATTCTTGCCGTAGAGCGAGTCAACGTGGAATACGTAAGATTCTTCTGTTTTTACTTTTAGGAGAAGAGAGCATGGGAGAACCTTTATATTATATCAGAACCGACCTGGCACCTTTTAATATAACATTCTTGTGAACTCACGAACCCATCAGCATCCGTCACTGTCTGTTAAAATAAGAGTGCAATGTCGTGACAAGAATTAACTGCTTTGCAGAAGTAATAATAGTGAGACCAAATTGTCACAGCGGCCAGATCGGCCCTGATGTGTCTGACAGTATACACATGCTTGTATCGTTAAAAGAAAAATTGTCTATTATGTACGTTGCTAATATAACCGTGTTGGTTGTAGCATCTCCGAACATGGTCGGTAGCAAGCTGGGTCTTCGTATGACCACGTTGCATGAGGAAACGTCGAATGTGGGTAATCAAGCATCCACTCCGATCAACGACGACGATGAGGAGAAGAGCGACGCCGACTATTCTGAATACGACGCATATCAGGTAGCGTATGTTCCCGATCGAATATATCCTCCCCTCCATCCCTTAGTTTTATCAAACGAAAAACACAAGCTCGAAACATAGTGGAACACTCCGACTGTAGATCTCATTTTTTTTCTTTACCACCAGTTGATACAAATTCAACAAATTCGGTTAATACACGATAATGTCTAATTACACCGTCTAACGTTATTTTGCAAATCGAGTGTGAATAGTCATTTTTTAAATGTATTTTTGCCTATTGAATACGAATCCTTTGTCCAAATTTAGTTATCACGTCACAATTTTGAGAAAAATGGCGCTGAAGAAGCCAAAATCGACGATTTTAAGGGTTTTCATGATGTTGTAGCACCGATAGTAAATTTTTCTAAATGTCGTTAATGTCACGCGAAAGTATCAACTTTTTACTTTAAAATGTATTTTGCTTCGTTTTAGTATGATTGCTCGTTTACACGATGTAGCAATTTGAAACTAACGTTTTTTTTTTTTTTTTTTTTTTTTTTTTTTTTTTTTTTTCTCCATGTAATACATGGAAAAGGCATTTTATTCTTATCTTATTCTATTTATTCTTATTTTTTATCTTAATACTATATTATGTGGAAAATAAGTGTTTTTGTTACATAATACGTACTTGGATAATCGAATCATAGTAAATCAAAAAGTAGTATGAAATTGACAGGATATCACACGGAAAAAAAACTAGTCTTAAATCAAGAATAGATATTTTTATATATAAGCAAGAATATTATAATCTTCTTAGAAGATTTTTAGTCTTGAATTGAATCTAAATAATACTTTCATCAATATAAATTCAAACAAATCAAGACTAAAAATTTCCTAAAAAGATTATGATATTCTTGCTTATATCGGAGAATATCTTCTTTTTATCTTAATTTAAGACTAATTTTTTTCCTTGCATATGGCAGGAAGATTGTATAATTGCTTTAAAAAAATCATACCGAAACAAAACAAAATACATCTTAAAATTAAAAGTTGATACTTTCGCGTGGTATTAACGAAATTTTAAAAAAATAATTGCTGTCAGTGCTATATCATCATGAAAAACCTCAAAATCGTCACCTTTGATGTCGTTTTTCCCAAAATTGTGACCTGATGGCCAAAGTTGGACAACAGATTCGTGTTCAGCAGACAAAAATATATTGAAAATAATTATTCACACTCGTGATGCAAAAGAAAAAGGTCAAATTTTGCCGGGCGAAATTATCGCATTATTATCGGTGCTATTGAATTAGAGTCGTAGCGTGATACATTAATATATACAATTGCGTGAGCAGGCCCCACCGAAACCGGTGAAACCGCTACCCGCTTCACGCACACTGGACTCTTTGGTCGAGCTGCAATCGACGAAGATCAACACGCCTAGCATGAGCAGCAGCGGTTACGGCTCTCAAGCCGTGTCCACGACGAATCTAACGTCGGAGGACTCCATCTCCATCAAGTCCATCAGCGTGGACGAGACTCCGGACCTAGAGTACCGTAATCTCCTCGATAACAAGAAACCCGAGAAGATGGACAGTTCCCTCGTCGAGGAAACGCCCGAGGAATACCTGGGGGAAGTGAACTCCGCGTTGGACAACCTGAACGTCGTCTCGCCGGACGTTTGCACAGACGGTCAGTCGCGGCACGCGACCGTCTCGATCTCGTTCCGTCACGAAAGTGTAACTTTCCGTCTTACAGAGCACAGTAGGAAGAATCTAGAAGAGTCAACAGGGGCGTACGCGGATACTGACATCGAGAGCCCGGTCTCCTCCACGAAGAGCGAGAGCGACACCAACAGCAACGTGACTCACCACGTCGAGACGCAGAGAACAAGCGCACACGATCAGATCCTCGACGACAGAAGGAAAAACGAGATGGAGATCAGCCAGACGTCCAATTCCGGGGACGACAGTCCTATGGAAGGAACTTCCGTCGTACACACCAAACTGCCACCTGGCAAGGCGAGTATTTCGCTATTTTTGCAGTGACAATTGGCCAGTCGTACAAAAAGGATTCAATCCATATGGAGTACGTTTCAGGAGAAATAAAGATGAAAATTTGATTCCACATGATTTAAAAAGTATAAGTAGCATTGAGGTTCTTCACAATCGTTCAAGAAGTTAAGTTAATGGTCTACTTTCTTTTTTTTAAGGGTATTCATTGACTTTAAAAAAATAGGTAAAAAAAGACGCAACTAGTAGAAAATGAAAACTGTTTTTTAATTAATGTTAGGTGTCTCATAAGGCTTAGATCTTTTTGTTTTATATAGGAAAACAAAATCTTAAGGCTTCTCTATCTTTATTTTGACTGCCTTTTTGTGATGATGTGAGAACGACGCAGGAGCCTTAAAAATCATAATTTTGAGGGATTCTTCTTGCATAATTATGGCTAATTGCGTATGACGCGCAATCGAACCTTCGACGAATCGAGTTCCGAGGGATTTCTGCTCGATCACGCAAAGGCGTTTAACTACGGTTCGCGTATTTTCTCCAGGTCGTGCGAAGAAGAAAGACTTCTAGTGGTACAGGAAGGCCTACCAGTTCGCAGCATAGAGCTTCGTTTCCTATGGTCCGTCCACAACTTTCTGAGAGTAAGGCTGCAGCACGTTTGGAACAAACGCTACAACCTAGTATGCCATATGAAAACGGCGACAATAGTTCTTCGGAGAGAATCGACGGTACGTTTCTCATTGATTAAGGCTCTTGAGGGTTTTGTTCTGTAATAGAAATGAGAATGGCCAATAAGAGCCCATGCACAGAAGTTGTAGCGCAATAATAAGGAGAAACGTAAATTAATCCTTGAAGCGTGATATCAAGATGTTCCCATATATAACCTTTTATTCGTCCAGACCTTTTGATCTCAGGTTGAATCTTTTTCAATGGTGAACATTAAAACAAAAATACTAAATCAGCAATAAACATATACTTAAAAGATTATAAATGACAAAGAGACAGCAACCGTGATACGTGATACAATCTCGTCGCGGTATAAATATGATAATAGAGTTAAAAAGAATTCAACTTGGGATCGAAACGTCTGGACGAATAAAAGGTTATATCGGAATATCTTGATATCATCACGGCTTCAAGAATTCATTTATATTTTTCCTTATTATTGCACTGCAACTTCTGTGCATAGGCTCTTCTTGGCCATTCTCATTTCTATCAGATTGAATATCTACAGAGTCTTTTCATTTAATTTATTTTTATTCTGTAATATTTTTTTTTTAACGACAGTGTCATTATTATGTTGTTATGTTGCGCAGATATAATACATGATAGAAAAGCTGTGCAACAATATGTAACAATAACGATAACGATGTTAAAAGTTATAAAATAAGCCTATTGATCTCTCGCTGCGATCGTCTTGTTCGCTGAAGCGAGAAAAAGCATGCCCGAAATTCTTGCAAAATATGTGGAAATAAAAAGATACGTCCACAATAAAATGATACTTGCGATCGAGAACATTTATGAAGTATTTCCTTTTGCTCTGACAGTCAATAAATAACTGTAAAATTAACATGACACGTAATCTTCCTTTTTATAGCCTATCATTTCTCATGATATTGTCATGTTAATTTTACAACTATTTATTGATTATTAAAGTAAAAGACAATTTTCGGAATATTTAAAAAATATTATTTCAACATAGATTTTAGGCGTATGTTTTTTCCGCTTCTGACGTTATTGATCAAGATGCTGATGGCGAGAAAACAGAAGCTTTAATATTAGCAGTTCTCATCATTATCACCTGCTGCTGTTACTATTCAGTTGATTATCGCGTACAATGCAGTGCATATGTAATCTATAATTTTTGTGCTAATATGGCTGAAAAAAAAAGCATTTCCCGTATTTTGCAGCAGACGACGTCAGCGATAAAAGTTCGGCTTTCGGTTCGAGGCACGATCTGACGCGAGTGGAAACACCCTTACCGGGCTGGGTCGTCATCGGTGAATCCGTTTTGGTTCGTCCTTACAATTATTCCGGGGTGATAGCGTATATCGGCACCACAGAATTCGCATCCGGAACCTGGATAGGGATTGAACTTGACGCTCCAACCGGTACGAGCGAGGATCTCACGATTTATGCTTTCGTTTCTGAGGTTGACTCGAGTTCTACAACGTCCCGCTTGCTGTTACAGGCAAGAACGATGGTGCTGTTAACGGTCACAGGTACTTCACGTGTCGGTCAAAATGTGGTATATTCGTCAAGGTGGACAAATTGATACAAGACAGACGAATCGGAAGAGCGCTCAGGACCTACACGAAGCAGGAAACCGTGCCGGCACCATCCGCGTCTATGCGCAGGAGCGTTAGCAAGGGTAATTCCTCATCCCGCCGATCCATTAGAATTCTCTCGAGTTCCCCTCGAATTCTCTCACACCTCGAGTATCGTCTTTCAGGCGAAGGGTTACATTCCTTGCACCGAAGTCGCAGCCGAGGGGAGGGCCTCTCCACAACAGGTACACGTTCTTTTCCACGCGGCAAGTAAACGGATCACACACACATACACGAGAAACACACATATACGGAGAGAGAGAGAGAGAGAGAGAGAGAGACACTGCTTCACCATACTTCGTGTTGATGAGGGGGAAAAAAAAGCCACTACATAATATCCTAATTGCTACATGCCTATGATATGTGTAGCAGCAATGTTTCAGTCCTTTAGACATTAGGGCAGCTATCGATTATTAATTATTACAAAGTAATACTTCAAATATTAGGTCATTAATGTGTGTACCACACGAAGCATGGAATGTTCTCGACTCGGATTCACGCTGTGTGAGCGGTGTATCTACTTCGCTATTCCGGGATAGTGACCCGGTGTATAGCCCTCGCCTAGCTATGTGTCGGATGTCGGTTGCGACACCTATTCGATTTTATGTGCATTCCACAGTTTTACTTTAATGACTGCTGCTCCCATACGCGAACCATCGTAATCTGTGTTTCGCAGAGCAGGCATACTTCGTGATTTAATTGTACATTCTAAAGTAATCAAAAGCCAGCACGACGTTTTCTTTTCTCTTCTGTCCCTCGGTGTGCAGCAATCGGAGAGCACACGATAATGATTATTTGTGACGCATATATGTATATATATATATATATA
>NW_014555637.1:213736-215738 GCF_001313825.1 Dinoponera quadriceps
TATATATATATATATATATACACATTATTATACATATATATTCCATGTAACAGTACTTGCATTTATCGGAAGTCGGTCCACGTGGACGCGATCGATCAGTTGAGTATCGCGGCGAAAGTCATTGGACGACACACTTTCCAAAATTACCGCTACGGTAATTTACACGCCTGGTAAAGTGCCCAATGTGGGATGCATTGATTTTGCATAATGTTTCCGAAAACGTTTTACATATACATTTTACCGCGTTGTGTACATTATTTTAATCTTTTCACTACGGCTGCCGAACTGAACGCGCCGCAGAGCTCCGACGCTCCGTGCGCGCGCAGCTTTGCCGCCGGACGCGCGTGATGGATAACAGCAGCAGCGCGATTGGCGTCTGTGTTAATTTATATATATACACCGTGTGTTATTTATTGTATTTACGTTAATATAAAGTAATAGCTGTAATGATAAATCAATGAAATTTCTACGTACATCAAGTACGAAGCAAACTGCTGCTCAGCAACCGTAAGCTGTCCTCCATTGACTCTCAGTGCAAATTGTGGAAGAGAGCCACTATAGTGGCGTTTCGTTCTAAGAAAAAAAAAATCCTTAGCGAGAAGTACGCCGCTATAGCGACGCGTAGTTGCGAAAAGGTTAAAAATCATATATATATATATACACATATATAATATACATAATTGTTTCATATATTGTATTTTTTTTAGCGCAATCTGTTAAGTTCCTTTTTATTGTAACATACATCTTCTGTCACGGGTTATTTTATTACGTGAACATGACACATCTTAATTTATACACGGCAGTCTAGACGCGCACGTTGCACCCCGAGAGTTGCAAATCGCCCCTCGAACGATGTCGTTGATCGATTTGAGAAGCAAGTTGCAAGCTCAATGGTGCGATGTTCAATAAGGATCGCAATATTAGGTTTATAGATTTAGATAGTAGAAGCTATATAAAACGAGCTTGCTTCATTGTATCAATTGCATACCTATATATTTATCCGATGTTTTGATGAGCGTTTGGGTTGCCGTTATTATATCACCCTCCGTGTGCGTGCACGGAGATTGGTAGGCCAATTTACATGTGTACATTTCGTATCTTGTAACGTGATTTGCTCATTATATTTAAAGATACCGATTATTATTTCCCCGCTTCGTTCAAATTCAGCCACATGTCGAAAGCCACTTATATACTTACGCCTTGCGCGAAATCAAATGAAGATTATTATATATTTTTCTCTTGATTCACACGGGATAGATTGTGTGGTGTAGGAATACGAGAAAATAAAAAAGAAGACCGAATGATGAAAAAAAAAACGAGGAATACACACTAAGCAATTAACGACTAAGGTTACTCGTACATTCGCCCAAATTGTGAAGAGATAACAACTCCAGCCCAATTAGAACAATACTTATATATTATCAATATAATGAGTATATATATATATATATATATNTATTTATTGAATATAATAATTGCTACGCGCGCGCGGCGCGACGTTTCTTTATCACGGCCGACAATCCTCTCGGTTTTCTGTACGTGAACGAAAAATTATCCCCCGCGAGGAGGAAACGTTGCGCCCGTCGCGGCATCTGTCCATTTTTGGTAATTGAGATTGTTGAGGAAGAAGAATTACGCAAATTAAAGACTCACACATGTGTCACGGTGATGCTACATGCCTGCCCGGCATAACACAAAGAAAAAAAAAACAGATAATAAATCTCTTTATTTCGAACATTTCCACGGTTTCCCTGTCGGTTCTCGCGTCGTGTACAGTACAATCGACACTTGCATTCCTTTCTCGACGTTCTGACGACGACGCGCCGGACATTCGCGTGTGACCCGTGCGAGTCCGTTCGCTTTTCCCGCCTCGCGTCGTCACGACACGTCGCGACGTGCGAAAAAGGGAAATCCGACGAGTCACACGTGACTTCTACCGTGCGCACCTTGATCTCTTATCCAATCGAATACCGGATTACGTTCCCCCCCCCCCCCCCCCCCC
>NW_014555637.1:215918-287980 GCF_001313825.1 Dinoponera quadriceps
AGGAGAAAAGTAAGAAGACGCGAGAGAGACGTTGCCGCGTCAGCCGGGACTTCCTCAACGGCGGCCTTATAAAGGGTTGCACGGTGTCGAGCAGTCATTGTGTTATCGGGAGAAACGATGTTCGAAAAGACAAAAAAAGCTGCAGCGGAGCATTTAGCATTGACAGAGCTTACACAGCCTATTCCATCCCGCAATAAGACAATGTCCATTTTTACCGTTACAATTGTCTAAAGATAATCGATTCACACTCTATACTTTGTACCCTATAAACGATTCTAGAATAATATTTTCGACCAATCGGTTTTACGGAATCCGTCTCTCCGGAGGACTTCCGAGTTCGGCGTTACCGATGCCTCGCGTCTTCGCCGCTACGCACGTACGCACCGAACGAACGAAACGCGCTGCACACACGGTCTAAGTTCCAAAGAAGTCGCACGGGTCCATAATTTTACTCGAGTCACCTAAACTCTCTCTAATGGCTGTGAAACCGATATTTTGCTGTTCACGCTGCTCCCTCGTTTCTGTCCTCGCGCAACACAGAAGGAGAATCGCGCGCGCTGCCGGCCGAGCATCGAGCGCTGCTCGGCTGCTCCGTTTCTTCTTTTTTTTTTTTCTCGACCACGTGACACCGAGGTAACGCGCGCGCGAACGCACGTTCTTCGGCGAAGGGTACAGCTCGGGCAGCTTTTCTTTCCGACCGCGATTTTTCAAAGTCAAAGCACTGTGCACGTCGAATCAATTCGAGGACCGACCGCGTCGACGAGACCGCGCCGCGAGAACACGAACACCACCACGCCTCCCCGCGGAGGCATGTCATCTCGAGAGCAGCTCACCTCCGGGAATTTCCCTTCCGGCCGACGATCTCGGCGACTCCGTATCGCCCGTATCGTCGCGCAAAGGAGATTGTGACACTTGGCGACAAACGCGGAGTCAAACTTTGCCGCCGAGTCCTCCGTTCGTTCCTCGACGCCGTCTCGTCGGCCGTTCAGTCGTCTCTTTATCAGCGGCGCTTAATAAATAAATATATATATATCTCGTCAATTATCAAGAGCAAAGAGCGCGCGCGAGAGAGAAAGAGAGAGAAAGAGAGAGCACGTAATACCGAATTCGGAAATCTTCTAAACCATTTTCACGGCGAGACTGTTCTCGAACGATCATACTAATGTAAAACCAACACATGTACATGTACAACGTAAGCCTCGAGATTGGTGTTATATTTTAATGTAATGTATAAAAAAAGAAGAGAGAGGGAGAGAGAGAGAGAGAGAGAGAGAGAGAGAGAGAGAGAGAGAGAGAGAGAACCATAACGAGAAATGAAATAATAACGGACGAAAGTGTGTGTGTGTGTGTGTGTGCGCGTGCGTGTGTGTGTGTGTGTGTGTGTGTGTGTGTGTGTGTGTGTGTGTGTGTGTGTGTGTGTGTGTGCGTGCGTGCGTGTGTGTGTGTGTGCGAAGAGAGAAAAAAATGAAAAAAAAAAGAAACAACGCGCGACGAGACACCTCTCTGTTCGTACGCGTGCGTGTAATCGACACAGTGTGTAAAAGAATTAGCAGCAAGGTGTGTGCACTTGCTTCGTCTTCGTCTCTTCCTCATTTATTCTAGCCATGTTAAGTGGATAAAAACGAGTACATCCACCACACGGCACTATACATACGATAGGCAATCTCGTGGTAACTTCACGCGTTCAACTTGGTGTGATTAAATAGGACTGTCCAAGAGAGAAAAAAAAAAGACACAGGACTGTCACGCTCTCGCCGCTTGAAACTAGGAAACCCACTTGCTAGAGACGTTCGCCACGTTCGTGCCGAATCCGCTTGGTCCACGCTGAACCTCCATAGTACCTCGCAACCCTCTATGGACGAGACCATTTTCTTCCTCCGCAGAAGAAGAGAGAGAGAGAAATTAATGTCACGGGAGTTGTCGAAGGGAGGATCCGTCGTATCGAGCCATAGAGGGTTCAGATTTTCATCGACGCATCCCGAAAGTAGATCGCAATACCCACTTTACTTCTACATTTCGAGACTCGATGCGGACGCACAGTTCTGATCTCGGCCGGGACGAACGTCGAGAATGAGGAGGGATCAGTCTTGTGCGACAACGCGCGTGGATCAACTGGATATACCTAGCTTAAATCTCTCAGAATCACCGAATCGAGACTGCTTCTGTCTGCTTCGCCGGTGGTATCGTCGCGACGGCGAGAGGGAGATTCGGGGAGTCGCGACGCGAAATATCAAAGCGAAAGAAAGAAGGGAAGAAAGAGGTGGATAGTTTCAGTCGATCGGCGATTTTACGCTGTAAGTGTAGAGCAGCTTCTTCTGCCGGAAAAAAAAAAAGTACAGAACGCGATAACACAGTTGATACTAGATGATAAGGATTTCGGGAATTCTTTGTAGATCGATAGGATGCTGTGTCGTTTGATCTGGTTGTAGATAACCGGTAATAGGAAAGCCTATTTTTGCATTGTGTGATTAAAGACGAAAAAAAAAAGAAATAAAAAAGAAATGTGCAGATATCTTAGCCGGCTCGTATTCACGGCGACATACGGCACTCGGGCGGAGTGCTGTAAAAAGCTCCGAACTAATAGAGAAAACGAAACTCGTAGGATGTCGACTGGTCAGTGTCGTAATGCTGATTACGTGTAAACGTTGAAGTTTAACGCGCCCACGAATGTGCTTACCGCGTGTTTCATTACGTTGATTAAAAAGCTTTCGTAGCTCGTCCGCTCGCACACGATTGTTATCTCGCTGTGTAACTTATTACACTCACCGAGTCTCTCTCATTTGAACACTAGTTAAGAACGGTACAGTCCGCACATATTTGCATATCGTTTCACGTGTTAGAATGGATTCCCGAGGAGTCTCGAGTGATTTCGCGATTCGTCGTATAATACGAAGGGCAATATCGATTAACCATCATTGCACTTCGGAAGGCATTCGCGATGTAACGGGAGAGATCGTGCTCGATCACAGTCGTAAGCAATCGCGAAGGATCATTTGCTTGTACAGTTGCTGACCGAAATGTCCGCTTTTTATTTATTTATTTATTTTGTTTTTTTATGTGGATCAGAACTGAATGGTCCAATGAGCGAGTTTGTCTAAGAGAAATTTCGAGGAAATAATTCTCTCTCATTGAAACATTTGTTTGCGTTCCAAACTGCGTCAAAAAAATGGTGGACAATCTTTCAGTCGACGACTTGTACAGTCGGCGTAATAAAAGATGCAATATTTTTTTCGCAATGCTCTTGATGTCCAGTAGGAGGGATTCGTGTTTTAATAATTCTGAAGAAATACATTTTTCTATTGGATATGAAGTGTTGCGAAATTTATCGAAAAAAAAGTGTTGTATCTTTTATTATGCCTGTATGGCCAGCAACAAAAAGGTTGCACGTTTTTTCGATGAATTTCGTAACGTATCTTATATCCAATAGGAAAATGCATCCCCTGAGGATTACTAAGGAATACATTTTCCTATTGTCCCGGGATGCATTCCAAAATTTGTCGTGTTGCAATCTTTTTATCGCTAACCGTACACCTCACAGGTTC
Source organism: Dinoponera quadriceps (assembly GCF_001313825.1). Lineage (NCBI taxonomy): Eukaryota > Metazoa > Arthropoda > Insecta > Hymenoptera > Formicidae > Dinoponera > Dinoponera quadriceps. The sequence goes on from NW_014555637.1 coordinate 219,461, forward strand.
CACGCTCCGAAGTTGTCCGCCCGAAAATCTTAAGAACCGTCTACAATGGCCGCAAAATATTAGAGCTGCCCATAAGTAATGTTGCTTCTTGATACTTATTCAACATTTTATTTTACTTAACATTTAATACAGATTGATCAAGCAAATCGACGTTCAGTCTATCAAGCTGTGTACAATAATATTCAGTGGATATGATTTCATCGGGATTCAAAAACTCATAGTGGATATTTATTCAATCTGAAAAAAAAACGACATTACTTATGTGTACCCCTAAAAAAACGTGAGCAGCGGTAAGCCAATTGGCCGATCACAGTTGATTATTCTTTGACTGTAAGAATCCAATCGGTTAATTAGTTTACTGCTTGCGTCCTATCGCATACTTTACGGCTACTGTAGACTGTCTTCTAAGTGGAGTCTACAATGAGAATTTAAGGCGTAAGACTTAAGAAATGGACCAATCACAGCCGAATTATAGAAGAAAAATCAATTATGATTGGTCAATTTCTTAAATCTTACGCCTTAAATTCTCACTATAGACCCCGGTTTACGAAGACGCTCGTTCGGTCGGGAACGTGTCGACCTCGAATCAAAACGATTCTCGCGAATTCCGGACGATCGTCGGCGAGGATCGGTTATGTGTGTATAATACGTAGGACATACGAGGGTGTGTAGATGCGACGATTTACTTAGCGAGGAACAAAGTCGCGATTTGTCGATTCGACACGATCCAAATTTCGATATCTAGAGACACATAGAGAGATAGCGGTCGAACTAGTAAGTACCTCTGCGCACTGGTGCTAGTTATGTATTCCGGCACGATGCTTCGCGCGATTTCTTCGTGGCTACTTCTCCGAACGTTCGCATGCGGAACCGCGATCCATCCGTCGACACACGCGCTACAAATGGCCGATACGCTCTCTCATTTTCCCGGGCTTTTCCGTCTCCGAGCGTCCTCGCGCGAACTTCGACGCACACAGCGATTCGAATAACACAGCTTGATTAGTGTCACGCGTCTCAACGGGATTTCCAAGAAGTCTGCATCCTCTCGCGAGATAGGAAAGTAGCGGAACAGACGGCGCGACGAATGTTGTTCTTAAACTATCGTTTGAAACGATCCGAGATCGCGAGCATGGATCTCGTGCATTTTCCGAGACCTGGCGTTTTCCCTTTTTTGCCTCTTTCACGTTCGAATAAAAACAGCGCCCGATCAATGCGAATATTGTGAGGGAAGTAGCGAAACACCACGAATCTCTTTATACAACTCGTTCGAACGATCCGAATTATACGAGATGGATCTCGTGCATTTTCCTCGTTTTCCCGTCGCCTCTCTCACGTTCGAGTAGAAGCAGCGCCTGATCGATGGATTTCGCGAGATTTCTCCAGGTAGAATTTGTTTCGCGACTCGGTTACGGTACAGCGCGTCCGCGAGGATCAAACTTGGCATCGAGGATCTATTCACTGCGCATAATTCTCACATGTTAAACATGTACACGCATATACATACACAGAGAGACACACGAAACGTAAACAACACGTACACAAACTCGCGCGAACGTACACGTATATATATATACACATATGAATATATACATGCACATCCAGTCACGCGCGTACGCACTTAGTGGCATACCGTGCTTTAACGCCACGTCAGAAAAACAAAAAAAAATAAAACGAGACATGAGAGGAATAAAGAAGATGTAACTAGCGAATATATTCCATGTAATTTCTTCGAGTGGAAAGCTATTTATCCTTTTTGTAGCTGCAGTAGGCATTCTTAACGCGATTACCATCCTTTGCCGCGCGAAAGAAGCAAGAAATGTACTTTTTCGATCTCGTAGACCGTCTAAGAGCTAATTATTATTAACGAAATACACTCTAGAAAACTGTGTCGTAAAATCAAGGGATGATTATATTGTGTAATAGTATTATTTTATAAGCAGTCAATAATATTAATATCTACTGGAGTAAGCTATAAAAGGAAAAAAAAGTAACACCGTATCACCTCCTGCCACCCCTCCCCCCCCCCGNATCTACGGAAAGTCGTATATTCATTTCATAAGGCTCATTTCGTCTCTCGAAGGAGTACCTATACCTCTATTGTTAAATAATATACATACCACGGTACATGCATAGAAGCTGATATAAGTATGACTTAAATAATAAGGTGTGTACATTTTAATTTTTATGAATATAATAAAAATATAATTTAATGTTCTAAACGGTGTGTGTGTATATGTGAGTATCTCGTTGATCGGAAAGAACCTCATCCGGCGAATCCGATAACGAACACGCGTCCCGTTTCCGTTTTCGAAGTTATCGAACGATATTCGTTATGTAAGACGCTAGACCGTAAGGTTATTTAATTATAATGATTTCCAGTAGGGTTAAATTGCGCATGCTTGTAATTTTAATTTTATACCTATTAGAGATCACGTTCTGTATTATTTAAGAGTAATTTTAGTAGCAAAGACAATTAGTTGTTGTGCCTTTTCATCATTATTTCTATTACCAACGGGACGATTTCAAGCAAAAGTTTCGTTTTTTTTTTGTATCTTTTAGAACAAAGTGATATTTGCGTTAAGAAACGAACGATTAATGATTAAGTCTGTTAAAACGTCGCCGATTCGACACACGATTCACGTACAGCTAAAAGTTTAATATCGGCACGTTCCACGCTTAATACGAATAATTTTAGTAAAAAATGTTCGACGCGTACAAACCCAATTAATCATTTACTGTTATTATTATTATTATTATTACCACTATTATTATTACTATTATTATTACTATTATTATTTGTATTATTAATATTATAATTATATTGTTATTGTTAAATATTTTTTGCATTGTACGCTTCGCTGTACGTTTCGGTACGTGTGATAATAAAGAACTTACGCTCGTCCAATTCACCTTTCCGATCATTCGCGCACGATCGACCCGTCACGATTGTAAACGCATGTACGCACGTGTTGTACTCGACGCCGCGTGAAAGAGAAAAAAAGAAAGAAGGTAAGGAAGAATCGTATATATCACACGTTCCGATGTGGAATAAATCGCATGTGGTTCGCGAGGGCGCGATTGTGTGCGAATTTTAGCCGCGCGCACAGGCCGAGGGTGTATACCTCGCGCTCCTCTAATTTAAATATAATGGGAATGACTCCTGCGGGAACGTGTCGGTGACTCTAACCGGAGGAGGACTCCAAGGTCCTTTTTGTCCTCGGGTAAAACGCACACAAGAAGGCGACGCGTCGCTCTCCTCTCCTCTCCCCTCTCGTCTCGTCTATCATGACGAGAGTGCACTCCACTCGGCGTTTTTCTCGAGGAGCGCGACTTATCGACGAGATGTCTGCAATTAATATGCCTCTTCAGTGGCCCTGACTGTCGTTATTTGCGCGCTCGCGGAGGTAGAGACGCCTGTCGCGAGATTCACGCTGAATGACTGTCGCTGACGCATCGCGGCATCCTGCGTGTAATACGCCGGCGGGCGGTTCATTCGCAAACCGCAGCCTGCGTACGTCCGTGCGTAACACCCGTCCGATAAGTGTACATTCACCTCGTGATTAAGACGCACTCGTAATTACCCCGAAATTCACCCCGGTCGGCGAATATGTGTAATCCTAAGTATCAAGATCCCGAGATTTGAGAAGTGGGACAACCAGAGTCGAGATTTTAATCCTATTTTCAGTCTAATTTAGTCCTGTGTTAAGTATTCAAAGGTCTTCTATTGTGCTCCCTTGGTGCTACAAATGGGGAAGTTTTTGCTATTTTCCTCATTCAAAGGCTTAGTGTAAATTTGAAGATTTAATGTAAAATTAAAATTTAGACTTTGGATGACTAAATTCCTTCGGGGCATTAAAGGAGCATAATAAATGCCCCTTTAATGCAACAATTGGGAACTTATTTCCGTTTTCTCCAATTGAAGATTTAATGTAATATTCAAAACTTCAACTCGGGACAAAATTTTAATCCTACATTAAGTCTAATTTACTTCTACATTAAGTATTCAAAGGCCTTCCATTGTGCTCCTTTGATGCTATAAGTGGGAAGTTATCCCACTTAGAATAGTTTTCTTCACTTGAAGATTTAACGTAGAACTAAACTTTAGACTCTGGAAGTCTCAACTCCCAATTTGTAGCATAAAAGGAGCATTGTGCTCCTTTGATGCTACAAATGGGAACTTCATTCCGTTTTCTCTTCTTAAAGACTTAATGTAGAATTTAAAAGACAACGGCAAGGTTCCGTGCTGCGTTCTCCTTCACAGCCGACACAAGACATTATAATGCATTGCCTTCCTCTATTCGTTCTGCATTTTTTTTCGCTTCTTGCGTTTTGTTGCCGAAAGGTATATCTTTGCCAGAGTATTATCTTTGATAATAATAACGTTTCATATGCTAATTATATAATATATTGGTATATTTACCTATCGCTACTTCTCTACTTCTATCTAATTAGGTTAATTTGGTTCGCAAATAAAGCAGTCGTATGAGTCATAATATTGTCTGCCTCACCTATATTGGTTTCCCTACCATTATTACCATTTATCATTATTATCATCGGTTTCTCTAACCAATATTGGTTCATTCTTTGTTTAACAATTTTTTTAACTTTTGTACCATTTTACCTAACAGATTTTTCGCGACCAATAAGGTTATTATTATTATTATAATTATAACTTCATTTTCTTCCAATTTCGGGAGATTGTCCCAGTATTTATTTATTTATTTATTTATAGTATGAACAAGAAAACATTCCCTTCTTACGTAAAAGTATTCAGTTTTCGAGATTGAGACTCTTCGGAATATTATCCTATTTTTCAAATCTCGGTACACTTTTTCGAAAATACATAAATATCCACCTCTTAGTCTTCACAAATTTTTTCACGAGCCGGCCGGAAGTAAGCCAATAATAAGCGAACTCGATCGCCGAGGTGTCCACGAAGTTCGAAAGAGGAGACACGCTCTTTCGCGCCACCGCTGTTTGAATTTGATTTGAATAATTGAGCTCTTTTTCAGATCCCGATCCCGCCGATCCAGGACGTGTGGGAGGTTCGGGGCTGATTTATTTTACTTCTGGGAACCGTCTCTCTCTCTCTCTCTCTCTCTCTCGCGAGCGCGCGCGCAGCAGGCATTGACATTCAACAGCCGACGAAACGGACTCGGATGTCAACGCATGCCTCTCTTTTGCTTTCACATCATGGCCATGTTCTCTCTCTCTCTCTCTCTCTCTCGCTCGTTCGGGTGTAAGAGAGACTACGACTTGTCCTTTTCTTTTTATTTTCCTGTCTCTCTCCTCTCACCCTCTCTCTCTCTCTCTTTCTCATTCTTCCCCCGACAGAGCGAGAGTCGCGAACGTATATTTCGCATCTCAAAGCTGCGATGCGATGAAAGAGCGGTATGCCACGAAGACGACGGGATCAGTGAACTTATCCATGGTCAGCACCGATCGCGCCGTATCGCCCGTACGCGCGCAGTTCTTGTCTTCCCAGATGAAGTATACATAATATATGCGCTATATGTCTAAATACGTAGCGCGAAAGAGAGTGTGTGACTCTTTTCTTTTTGTTCCACGTCACGCCGATAATGCGCGACAGAGGCCGCGTTAAGGTGTCGGGGGGAGAGGGCAGGGACAAAAGAGCGCTTGCGCGCGCTTTATTCCGCGCCGGGGTGCATGCCTGAGCGATGTTTCCTTAGACTTTTCGAGATTACCGCATACAAAACAGTCATTGTTTTGCCTCCCTCAACCTCCCCGTTTTTTCCCGATGGTCCCCGGCGAGATTAGTATTTCGCGCCTCGGCGCGCCGCCCGTCGCGTCGTCGTGAATCCGATTCGAGCGAACGACACGGCGAGAGGTTGGATGAACGTCGAAATAAAAATCGAGGCGCCTTAATGCCGCCTCCGGCATACATGCATTCGAATGCGTGCCTCCCGTGGCGGGTGCACGATATAGCAGCGAGCGCACGCGAATCGTCGCTCGCGAATCGGGTTTCTTTGTCAGCGTACGTAGGGAGAACGGATTCGCAGAACGGAAGTCTTCCACCTTATTTTCCTCGCGAGCGATCTTCGCGGCTCTTCCGAGAGATCCCCCGAGAGAGCAGGTCGTTCTGATCGTAATGCGCGCGGATTTCAATAAAAATCGCGTCTCTTTCTCTCTTTTTCTCTCTCTCTCTCTCTCCCTCGGAACCTAATCTGCGCGCAAACAATTCGCCGAAGTTCGCATGCGAGGACGATTTTATTCTATTTTACATTTTATCGAACGGTCGACACGCCCGTACGTGGAACGACGTGAGACTTTGTCTCTCACGTTGCACTTTTCTTCTTTTAACGGGTTTACTAATATATCGCGATACACAGCTGCTCCATTGGCTGTGATTGCTCGAATATTGCGCGGATCTCGGAATAATCGCGCTGAAAGACAAATTTGATTGGATTCACAATGGACGATCAAACGCGGTCCTGATTAAAGAAAGCAAAATTTTTACTCATGAACCAAATTTGGCTCTTACGCAGAGAAAAAGATTTCTTTCGATTTAGTATATGTGTTTGTTTGACTTGGGCTTTGCTTAATATAAATAATATAATTTAATGTGAAATATCATTTTGTTTGATTGAAAATGTTCCACTAGAATAAGTCATGTTGTTTGATGAAAAAAAAATATTATTTTAAGGAAATAATATTTAGTTTGCGCGATAAAAGAATTGATTTCATCGTGTATTAAATATTGTTCCACTGAAACAAAGGGGTTCTTTAATATTTCTCTAATATAGTGTTACATTACCTCTTTCAAATAATTTATTGTTTGTGACAACCATTCTAATATGTGTGTATGTTTGTGTGTGTGTGTATGTTGGATGAAAATACAGAAGAAATATATTATTTGATATAAAAATATATTTATTATTTGAGAAATCAAACAATCCTCTTTGTTGAATCAAATATTCGTTTGTTTGCTCTACTATATCATACTATACTATACTAAAAGACGGATTTGCTTCAATTAAAGAAATTTTAAACCCAAATCTTCTTCTCTGTGTATAATCAAAATTCTGTTTTCTCCAACGAAAGCACGTTTGGTTGTCCATTGTCAGGTAGATCCAACCGAACTAATTTTTCAGTGCGCGATTCGCCTATAAACAGGTCACGTTTCGCTGGGGGAGGACATTTTTAGCGACCGAGAACGGAAATATTTTCGCGCGCATGCGCTCTGAACATCGCATTGCTTCCACGTAAATATCCAGCGTAATAAAAACGTAACGAGGAAGATAAAAAGAGTCGAATGCATTTCATGCCGAAAGATCGGTACGAAATAAAGCGACGGACGCGTTTCTGCGCGAACGAGGTTGCGGCGAAATTGCAATTCGGTTCTCGTGAAGCCAAGCGTGCAAACGAACGAAACCTGACCGGTGAATTAGCGAACGTGGCGGCGGCCGTGACGGTTGCGAGAGACGAAAGTCGCGGAACCGAAACTGTGTCTCATTTTGCTCAACGTGCTATTCTGTCCTCACATTTTTCGGCGGTTTTCTGTCAACATCAGCGCGACAGAAGAAACGACGTTACAGCAATCCCTTCATTCGAAAGCCTACAATGATCGATTATGGAACGAAGTACCGCAACCTGGGACGCTATTCTGGACCAAGCCCGAGACGAAATTTTAATTCTACGTTGAATCTACGTCGAGCTAAGATAACAAAATAGGTTCAGTCGCAATTTTAATAATATGAAAGAAAAATGTTTGACATTTATAACTAAATAATATCGTAATTATATAGCAAAAGCATAGCAAAAGAATTATAGTCAGAAGAATCATTTTTCTAGTGTCAGCGATAATAACCTTATATGCATATTATTATTATAACATTTTTATGGTTAAAATAAAAAAAGAATATAATTGAGGCCGAAGGAAGAAAACAATTATAATTTCTCGTAGTACATGATATACTCCTACTTTGACCCTGATGATGTCTTAAATTTCTATTTTTGCTATTTTATTGTCAAAATAGGTTATTCAAGGTAGAATGAAGATTAAATTTGTAAAATTAAAGATTCAAGTAGAATTAATTTCAAGAGAGAAGTTAACAAGTGTCAGTATTGTCAAAGTAAGTAAAGGTTTTTATCAGTCTATAGGCCTAAGTAGACACAAAGTATCATTATCTTGAAAGTAATCCACGATAGTGACGCTGACGCATCATAGATCTCTCAGGCCTACGTCACAAAAAATGAGAAAAATCCTTATTTTTGCATGTATTCTATTACTTATTCCATTATATTCACCAAGTTTATTAGTAATTTTTATTCATTGTCTTCGTATACTAGTTGCCATCAGGATACCAGTTATTTCATTGAATCAGGTTGAAAATAACAGTGGTCACATAGACTCAACTTTTCTTCTAAGAGAAGAATAAGAAGAAGATACAGCGTTTTTCATAAAACGTAGAAAAAAAGGTAAGAGGAAGAAAACGCGTGTAGGCCTCGTAGGCCTAATATGTTATATATTGTCAGGCTTAAGACAGCGTCAAAGTAACATCGAAATCTCGATTCGGGAAAACGCCCGTTTAATCCTAGCTCGGCACATTTCGGTAGACTGCTGAACGTTTTTTTGGTTTTCTAAACGAACATTACCTTTCCTTAAATTGCATTCGCGAAACCATTTGAGAATTTTTTCCGAAAGCATATTTTTTTCTCATAATAATAAGTTTAGTTTAAACCCAAATCATTTTCTCGACTTATTCAGATTTTGTATTTCCAATTTCCACATTACGAGCTTCAAAATATTAATTAGAATGAAAATGACAAGACGACAAAATCGAACGGTCTCACGGACCCGAGCGTAACGAATTGCCCGAGTCGAAATTTTGGTTCTACATTAAGTCTACTTAGTTCTACATTAAGTCTTCAAATGGAAAAAACGGAGATAACTTTCCATTTCCAAGCACTAATAATGCTCCTTTGATGCTACAAAGGAAATTTAGACCCCGGGGGGGGGGGGGTTTAAAATTTTANAAAACGGAAATATCTTCCGTTTTCCATTTATAACATCAAAGGGAGTACAAGACCTTTGGAGACTACTAATGCAGAACCAAATAGACTTAATGTAGAATTGAAATTTCGACTCGGGTAAAGACTCGAAAATAAGTGTGGTTAGCTGGGATTAATTCCAAGTTCTATTCTTCTCATACGAGTATAGTGTACAACAGTAGTTTCAGTTCGAGAATCGGAAAAAGATATATGGCGTTCAGGACACGCGCACAGAACAGAGCCCGCGTGCGTTCATAACCGCGAACGATCGTCAAATCGTCGCGAATCATCGTCAAACCGTTTCTAGGGCATAACCCCTCATCTTCCTCTGCGCGCGGAATTCACGGCGTGTAGTCGCATTGAGAATCGCGGGGAACATTGATTTCCTAGCTGGACAATGTCACCCCGAATGACTTCCGTCATTCGACTGTATAAATCTGCATTGCATGACGAGTAACTGTCGGCACGTGCTAACGCAATTGCATCGATCCTGCACACGGAAATGCGATTATCCTGGATCTCTCTCTCTCTCTCTCTCTCTCTCCCTTTTCTTTTTATTCGATTCTGCACGTGGCGGCAATATCTGTAAACACCGATTGTAACTATCGATTGCAAACAACGGATACACAGAATCAAAGCCGACGGCTGTGCGCTTAATTGAGATTCGCTCCTCGCAATCGTCGTCCATGGAAAATACGATCGACGTTCTCGGTTGCTCACGAGATCGAAGATTTCCAGACCAGCCTCCAGCTCCGTGGAAGATTTCGCATTCTGGGAAGACGAAGTGCGTGTTACCCTGTGTCGCAATTAATTAACGTTTCCATCTCGATGCGGGAAGCTCGCGCGCGTCCACACATAGTTCTTCTCGCGGTCTCTCCGAGTAATTCACTTTGGAGCGATCGAGATTTCGCGGACGCGCTGAGCGCACCGTCGACCAGCGGAATATAAAGAATCGCCTGTGGGCTAACCGGAGGAAGGCAGGCACCGGCTGGCCGGGATGCGTCGCAGATTTATCTGGTATCTCGCGCGCGGTGGTGACCTTTCGGCCGGTCCATCGCGCCGCATGTGAATCAAACGGGAAAGGGAAATGCACGATGCATCGTGCGACGGCACGAACCTTGCGCATAATTGCACGAACGATTTTCGCATGGGAATGATTTATTACCGCGGGCAGGACTCGGCCGAAGCTGCATATTAACGACGTAATAAGGACGATCGCGCGCGCGCGCGCGATACACGCGAAAAGATGGGACGATAGCGCCGCGAGAACGCACGCGCGCACCAATATCGCGCGACATTCGCGGAATATCCTTCGCGAGATTTTCCGGGCGCGTGACACTTGGCTCTTTTTTCCCTCGAATTTGCACGACCGGATACAAGCGTGCGAGACCGCGGCTCCGATCGCCGGATATGTTAAGTCGCGTATACGTCATGAGCGCGCGATCCCCGATGGGTTTTCATAAAACTTTCTACGCCGAAAAAAGTATTTCCGTGCGTGTAATCGAGCGTTCTGTTATCTGGGAGCCAGACGAACGCTCGATTCTACACATTAAAATAGAATCAGCTGCTGCAGTTAAAAATTAGCTCCCACGGGTAAAAATTCGTTGTTCATATAATACAACTGAAATTTAGTTAATTAAGCTAATTCTTCTTTCGCATAGGAATGACTTATTATATTTGTACCTAGTTTTTAACTTCCATAGCTAAAAACTAGGTCTGGTAAATTTCTAAATTTCAATTGTATTATATGAACAACTAATTCCTTTTTTATTTCGCGTAGGAACAAGAAGCTGAACAGAACAGATTTTCGTGCAGACAGAGGAAAAGGTTTCTTTGGATTTAATATACTGTTTGACTTGGGTTCGTTTAATATAAACAATATAATTTAATATGAAATATTATTTTGTTTGAATAAAAATGTTGTTTTACTAGAGTACATCATGTTGTTTGATAGAAAAAAACAATATTATTTAGAAGAAATATAATATTTGGTTTAAAAAAAAAATCATTTCATTATATATTAAATATTAATTAACGTTCCATTGAAACAAAATAGTTTTCCAATATTTTTCTAACATTATGTTACTTCTTCCAAATAATTTATCGCCTGTGACCACCATTGTAATGTTTGGATGAAGATATAAAAGAAATGTGTTATTTGACCTAAAGATATTTACTGTTTGAGAAATCAAACAATACTTTTCGTCGAATAAAACATTCGTTTTTCACTCCATTCCAAAAACAAACTTGTTTCAGTTAAAGACAATTTTATCAAGTCCAAAGAAATCTTTTTCTCTATGTAGGAGGTTTCTATTTTTCATTTTTGTCGATTGCTCCCATTTATTTCAATCGAGTTTTAATGCGATTGAAAATATTCACGTGTTACCAGTCGCAGTAACAGAGATATCTTAGATTATTAAAGACATTTCTTATATCTTAGAGATATTTCTTATCATTCAGTTTTCACTTCTTATCATCGAGTTTCCATTTTCTGTTCGTTGAATTTCCATTCAGTCTCTATTCATTTGTGGAAACTGAAATTATTTTTTCCATATTATTATCGAGATTTAGTAACGGCGCGGCCCTTCGTGTGTTTCGCTTATTTATATGATGTCACAATATCGAGGGATTCCTACAAAGGAGAAGGAAAAAGCCGGTTTTATAAGATCAACTCTACCGAGAATACGATCGCCGGACAATCGCTGACTCATCGGCCGCAAGGAAGGCGACCCTTCAATATTTATCGTGCAACAAGTGCCGCGGCATATCGGTGCGCCCGTGGAAGGAGGTGTTGACCAACGCCGGAAAGAGGCTTCCTGACCTCGCATTATCAGCCAAATTCCATCGTGAATACGAGAATTTCGACATCGCCGATGAAGCGCATCGTTCGTCGCCTATTGACGCCGTTCAAACGAAAATTCTAACGCGCAACCGTCGGGATGTGATTCATTTCTTTACGCTCTTTTCGATTCACTATCGCGAACGTGGAATTTTTCGTCAAGTGCGTTCCGCATCTTGTAATCTCTCGAAGGGTTAATTAAGAGCGTAAATATTTATAAAACAACGTTTAGTCGCGATTTCGCGATGGATGACAGACGTTCCGAGTATCCGCTTCTCTACGAAGAAACGCACGACGATGATTCACTTATAAACGCAAGAGATGAGTAGTTTTCATAAGCAGTTTCCAACGGTTAGTTTCCGTAGCCTGCGGTTAACATAATTTATCTATCACTTCCTATTCCTCGGAATGGAACTTCCATGCTACTTATCGTTAATTTCCAGATATTTCACAGAACGACACATTAATCCGAGTATCGCTTTAGTTTTTCAGAAGCGGAGCACAGCCTTTTGATCTTCGAGCATCTTCTTACGTAAAATATCGTACATTATAACAGAAGTTGCGAAATGTTTTCAAATAAGACGTCAAGAGTCACCGAAGACTCGTCGATGACGACTGTTGATAATGTTAGCAAAAAGCTCGCGTAATGAAAATAGCGCCATTTGCATAATCGTCACAAAAAGTTTGACGCAGTTGATGATAATGAACGCTCGAAGCGCAGCTAATGATGTTTCCCAGCGGGTAATATCTATGAATGTTGGAAAATTTGTAATTACGCTCAATTAGGGGTATTGTGACGTCATGAAAATATCGATACTAATATTATACAACGGGTATCTAATCAAAAGTGGTCGACTCCGCGTTTGTTAAAAGGTCCGGACGCTTTCCTCTTACGTCAATAATCGATAAACAACCGTAAAATTAACGTAACACAAATGATAAAAATAGAAAAATAGGCTTGAAACATAAGTTGTATGACTAGTAGTATGTTAGACTAATTTTCATAAGGCAAAACCACGCGATCGACTGAGTAATCAGTTACAAAAAGAAGATCGAAACTAAGTAGGATCGATATGGATACGAATAGCGAAAGAAAACATCGATATAAAAATACCCGCACGGAAAAAAAGTTTAATTGTATTAACCGGAAAGAGGGAACAACCAGATATTTTATTCGAAGGAATTGAAATTTCCGGTTATAAGAATCACATTTGGATCATAAGAATCAGAAATTCGGTTTCCTTCAACCAGAATGTATCTAATTATTTTCTTTTCGGTTAATGCAACTAAATTTTTTCCCGTGCGGTATTGAAAAAAAAACGTATCGATATACCATTATTATGTCAATACAATATCACAACATCCCTGCGCTCGACAAGCTACCACTTCGCTGTTGGAAATGGGCGATTGCGACGCGACTACCTTGACCAGGTGAACCGAAGCCGAGAAGAACGACTTCGCAGGTATCGGAGGTGAGTCGGCTGGATCGATAAGCTATTAGGATTATACTCAGCATATACGTTGACAAAAGGAAGGGAAATAAACAAGGATCGGCGGAATATGATTTTTGGGCGCGGCACGGGATGCGATCGTCTCGAGCTGATGTCTTCGTCGACCTCTCTTCTCGTTCTTTCTCTATCGGAGAGCAGGCACACCTGCCGGGGACCTGACCTCGGGGACAAAGTGCTTTTGACCTTTTCACGGAGCAGCCTCGCGCGTTGTGTGAACGAGAAAAAAGTACAAAAAGACGTGGCTCTTCAACTCGGTGACAAACGGATGACTGTTTCGAGGTTGAAACTGTCGCGCGCGCGATGAGAAATTCTCCGCTCGACTGCAAAAGACGCAAAGTATGAAGAAAATCGATGATACCGTGCGATACGTCATGTTAAAGTCCGCAAAATAAGCTACTCAGATTTACATTGTGACTGTTGATCCGGCGGGCATCGTTTCACGGAAATCGACGAAATAACCATCATTTGCGAGCTCTTATCACGTATAATAATTGCGAATAGATAATAGCTAAAAAATATACACTCGTGCGATCGCATAATATGTTTTCGAAGAAGCCAACTGTTTCCAGAATAGAATTCCTTTCCTCGATGCAAAGATGAAAATAAAACTTGATCTCCTTGCGCGTTACGGCACCGTGATTTCATTATCTCGCTCATGATTAATCAAGAAGAAGAAAACACCGACAACTTGTTGTTCTTCGTAAGGATCGATCCAATTGAAAAGGCGGCCGACAAATTTCTCCCTGACGTACTTTTCCGTAACGCGGAGGAAAAAAATGCCGTTGAATCAATAAAATTTCCAACAGCAGTGTAATTGGTCCATTCGCCGACGTTGATAAAAATTTACCCGTGTATAGGCTCCGTCCTGACTCACTGCACGGAAAAAAAAAGTGCCGTTGAATCAATAGAATGTCCAACAGCACGCGTAATTGGAGTAAATCTTGACTCAATGGCGAATTTCATCGAAATTACTATGCTGTGCATTGCTTCAATAATTAAAGTATTAGTTCCTATGACGTTGCTAATCAAGAGGATCTACTCCAATTAACTCCAATTACGCGTGTTATTGGAAATTCTATCGATTCAACAGCGGTTTTTTTCCGTGCAGTGAGTCAGAACGGAGCCTGTACACGAGTAAATTTTTATTAAAGCCAGAGAGTTCGCGGAACGTCCCAAATAGGATTACGAGCTGCATTCGTCTGCATTTAAACGGCCTCAAGACCGAATGGACGAATTAATGCAAATGCATTCCTAACCAATGATAGAATCTCCGGGTCATATAAGTTAGGGGGAGGGGGAGGGGGGTAAGGATCTAAGAAAAGGTATCACGTCTTCTCTTACCTTTCGCTGAAACAAAAATAGGATTCTTCGCGGAACGGGGATCCCATTCTGGCCAGCAACTATATTTCTTTGTTTTTGTTCTTGAAATCACAACAGACGCGCGTTTTGGAAAGTGTTTTCATGACAATCACGTACGTGAAGAATGAGAAGAACGAAAAATCTTTCGCTCGCGTAAGAAGAAGAACCCGCCGGAACCTCGTGTGGGATCTCTCGGCGACCACAGGTGGATGAGCGAGACGAGCGGCCAGATGTACGAAGGTGAATCGAATGAAAAGCTTAAATATATTTTTTTCATAATTCATTAAAACACACAAAAGCGGCGGACAATTATGTCATTTTCCCACGTAGTCTTCATTGTGATCAAAACAAATCCTCCGGCACTTACAAGATGCATGGATTCTTCTAGAAAAAATGTCTTGTGGTCGCGTGCGCCGCCGTTAATGCAGCATTTAATTTCAAATCCGCTAAATGTCCAGGAGAAACACTGTCGCCGATGTGTCACTACGGATCTTCTGAGAAATCATTTTCGACCTGCAATCAAATCCGAACAACGTGGACTTCTGATTACGTCTCTTGTTGCAACACAACAATGCTCGGCCCCATATTGGAAAGGTTGCAACCATTCGAAACCTGCACTTCGTTAGCTTCCACATCCGCCGTACCAGCCAGATCTCACCCCCGATGATTGCCACATCTTTGGGCCTCTCAAAAAGGGCAATGAGAGAAAAACCTTCAGGTCTGACGAAGAGGTACAACGGATGATGCACAGGTGGTTGCGCACGGGACCACAAACATTTTCTCCAGATGAATGCATGAACTTTGTAAGCGCTGGAGAACTCGTCTTGAATAGTAGACTCTGCAATAGTAGGGAGACTCCGTAGAAAAATGATACAGTTGCGTGCCGGTTTTGTTCGATAAATTATGCAAAAAAAAATAAGATATTTAAGGTTTTCATCTGACTCACCCTCGTACAACGAACGGATCGAAAAATCACAATGTAAATATGAACCGTTCCGGTGGAGAATGATGAGTAAGGCTACTTTATTATTTACTCATTGACGAAACGCAGAGCGGCAGTCGCGAACACCAAAGAGACCAATGCTTACTCATTCGTTCGATGTACTCGGGGTGGCCATTTGTATTCAAATTTCGCTCACGACTCGCGGTTTCGGCTGATATACATAGATATCCTTTGTCGGTGCGTTTGACTGAGAGGGAAAATTTCACGTATCTATCCGCCTACCAACCTATCATTGCACGCGCCGATAAACTGCTGTTCAATTAATGAACGACACGAGAGACTCGCGCATAGTAATTACTTGCACTTTGATAATTATCTTGGAAACATGAACGCATAATCAAGCGAGCAAATCAAATCGAATTCAGTTGGACGACTGAAGCCCGAGTCGAAATTTTGGCTCTACGTTAAACCTTCAATTCTACAACATTGTAGGAACCAAAACAACAAAATAGGCTCAATTTCAGTTCTAATAATATAACATAATCCCTTTTTGACCCTGATGAAGTCTAAAATTTCCGTTTTCGTTATTTTAGCGTCGAAATAAGTAGTTGAAGGCAACACTAAAATTCAATCTGTACATAGAAAAAAATAGTCTTACGAATGCTAGATATTCTCATATATAAGCAATAATATTATAATATCGTTAGAAGATTTTCAGTCTTGAATTGAGTGCAAGTAATACTTGCATCAATACAAATTGAATCAAATCAAGACTAAAAATGGTCCAAGAAGATTATATTATACTCGCTTATATATGAGAATATCTATCATTGATTTGTGCGAGACCAATTTCTTTCCGTGTAGAATCCGAGATTCAAGAGAGAAGTTAGAAAGTGTCGTCGGAGTAGGTTTTTATTAGTCTGCAGACCGTCTAAGCAGGCGCGAACTATCCTTAAGAGCGTTAGGGGAGCATCAAAACGTCGACTCGGGAAGGATCGTAGAAATTCCGCTCATCTGCATTCGCGATTCATGCGCCGATCCCAAATCAGGATCGTAGCTGCGGTCGTCGGCACCGGGCGAAAGGAATTCTTCGGGACGGAAAGCGACCTAAAATCCGAATGACTCACCAAGTCGCCCGTGAAATACCCCCGATATACGAGTTCTATCTCCTCGTCTAGACGCGATAGCGAGGAACCTTTGAATACGCAATCAGGATCTCGAGTGGTGTGTATCCGCTCCGTTTCGTGAACTCCAGAGAAAAGGGGAACCCCGCGAGGGCAGAGTGTTTCGTCGTCGGTCAGCCGGACGCGACGTTATCACGCGTGATCGGTGAGTTCATTTGTCGCCGTCATCCGTCAGAGATGAGAATCGGAGACCACCTGTGAGTATCTCTCAGTGTACCTCTCGGTGTACCTCCGCCGAGAGAGTGGAAGATCGCGTGAACGCGATCATTTGCAATGCAAACGTTGCGGCCGCGAGACGACGCGTCGGTGCGTCGAACGGTAAATCAATGAGGGATGATCGGGTGGGATCTCTCGGTGAGGGCGGAGGGGGAGGGTCGAGACAGGGACACGAAATTCGTATCATCCGGCGACTATCCTTTGCACCCGATCTGACTAATTCGCCGCGCACGCACGTAGCTTAGCGACATGTGCGTACACGTGTAGGAGCGCCGCGCGCGATTGGCGACCGTGGCGATCGCGAAGCGTGGTGGGAGGCCTCAATAAAAGACAGAGCAGAGCCTGATTATGATTCAGAGTGGCGTTGGACTCCGATACCAGCTCCGTGATACCCGCGCGCTCGGTGCTCCTCTCCCTCGGACCGCTACAGTGATCCATCCTCTTTACTATCGACCTCTCTTTCTCTCTCTCTCTCTCTCTCTCTCCTTCCTCCTTCGCTCTCATTCGTCCTCTTAATTTGCCCCCTTTTCTCCTCCTCGATCGTTTCATCGAACTCTCCGCGGCCGACGGAGGTCTACGTCGGTGAAAATCGAATCCGAGGTGCGTGCCACACACACACATACACACACACACGCCGAGGAGTCACGCTCGAAGCAACAGAGCGAAGGAGCCTACCAGCGGGGAAAACACCACGAGATCGATAGTGTCGTGGCAACGACGTTTCAGACCACCCTGCCAGCCGGTGCTCCGCCAGAAGCACCGCTGAGAACGGCTGTGCGTCGAGAGAGAAAGAGAAAGATCGCTACCCTCTTCGCGCTGGAACTGGTCCCGCGAAGGACGAGCGACAGGACGAGGTTGCCTAAACGAGAGAGGATCATCGGTCTTCCAGAGCCGCGCGGTCACTCGGTCGATCCCCGGCATGGATCATCCGCTCTGACGTCGGCCCGACGATCCTCGAGCTGTCAGCGCGCGATAGAGAGAGAGTGTGTCTTCCCGCTGGGGTGGGTGAAGCACGTGTGTGCGCATTCAGTGTTTCCCGGGGTGCGGAGCGACTGCCATCGGAAAAATCTCGCGCGAGACCGCCCGAGAGCGAAAAGGACGAGGAGCGCGGGAACACGCGCGGTTCAGAGCACAGCGAGCACCCGAGGCGACGTCAAGTTGGAACTATGACCAGGTGGAGCGGGATCGTCTCGCGACGGCGAAGCGTCGACGGCCACCTAATGGCGATCGCACTGTTGGTACTGTGCGCGAACACGGAAGCGGCGCCGTCCAATGTCATGATCAGCGACAACACCGCCGCGGTAAGTGAGCGTTTTATTCTCCGACGGACCGAATTTCGCTTCCGCTGGCTCGCGACTCGCAGCGAGCGTATGGGCTACGCAACAAGTTCGCGAAAAGGCGCACAACGAACTGGCGTCGGCTCAGGGAAGGAACAAAGAGAGGGGAAAGGACGCCTCGAACTATGTAATCCTCGTGTGTCACACATGAGTAATGCAGGATCGCGCGCGTGTGTTCGCCTTGGATACGCGCACCTTCGATTCGCGCGAGTGTCATATTCCGGAGAAAACGTTTATCTCTAAATCTGCTGATACGCCCGCCGACTGTATCGGGTTATCTCGTCAGCGGCTACTTAGCGATGTCGTAGATTCTATAAAAAGCCGTCTTCGAACTCGCGTTAGCTCGCGTGAATTTTCATTCTTCCCTTCTCGTCCTTCACTTGGAAAGTTTGTGCGCGCAACGGTTCTTCATCGGTACACCTTCGCGCGCTACACGGCGCGATAACAAAGTAATTATCTGTTTAGGTAAACGCGCGGCCGAAGCCATCGCTTTGTCTTATCTGATGTTCTTGTACTCGTGGAAATCGGGAGCGTTGCGTTTATCGCGGTTCCGCCGGCCGCGAAAATAATAGCGACTCGGCATGTCGGCGCGGTGACAACGCATAGGAAAAAATTGTGCGTTGACACGTTTCACACGTCCCGAACGGTACACGCGAATTTTCGCGTTATTTTCACGCAAGATGAACATGTCGAGAAGTAACACGAAAGTAATTGAAAATTTAACGCAAAATTAATATATTAACCAACACTGAAATAGAAAATGTGGTTATTTTAATACTTACACCGCAAATCCGAGTATGTTATTTTTACACGCGCAAACGGCTAAAAATGACACATTTCACCGAAGCTCTTTTTACATGTTTCTTGCCGTTTCAGGTTACGCTATTAAAACGCTTGATCGTGTTAAATTATTATTTAGCACGTCCAATCGTATTGAATGCCGTGATTTAAAACAGCAAAAAATATGTGAGAAAAGCTTTAGCTAAAGTAACACATTTAGATTTGCAACGTACACCACATCTTGAATGTCGACTCGACGTAAAATATTGAGGTAGCATAAACACAATATGTTAAATTAACACACGGTTATGTTAAAAATGTAACGCAAGATTTCATCAAGGACCGATTTTAACACAAGTACAAGATATTTTTTACCGCGTGGAGATCATCCCGCTTGGTGTTAGAAAATAATCGAGAAATAACCAGGTTAAAAATTCATACGTTGTTCTAAATACGTTGAATAAAACGTAATATTTAAAACACGTTATTTGAAATGCACACAAAAAGCATGAGCGTATCTGACTTATGCGGCTGCGTTACACGTCACTGCATGTGATACGGCTATTTTATGCACAGACTATAAAAAAAAGTCATTTACAATGTCAAACGATAATTACCGTTTTGACGTCTGTGTATATGCATATTTAAGTGGAAAGAAATATATCGTCCGACATTTACGTAAAAGTTATTCTGAGTGTAGTCGAGACCCGACATGCCGACGATGCAAATACAGTTTGTCTCCCGTGAGAATGATCAAAGTCGCTCTCAAACTCGCTTTTCGCCGATTCATCCGTATTAAACGGTTTTCATGTACGCTTTCCGAATACTATTTGTCTCTCAAAATATTTTGATTCTCCTCTACTATTTTTTTCCTAAATCATTCTATACATAAGAAGCGAGGAAAAAAGAGGATGTATCGAACGAATTTAACATATAGTCGACAATGCGGAAGATCTTCCCATTTTACGTTAATAAAAAGTTAATATATGTTGCTGCATATGATAAGAAAAGATATATTATTGCACATGATAAGTGCATTCATAAGAAACGTGTATGATATTCAAAATTTAATACATGGTAAAAAATTTGGTGTTAAATTCAATACATTTCCTAAACGGTCTGCACACATTTTTGTATTAATTTAACACAAGATGAATATGTTGAAAAATAATACAAATATTGACACCAAAATCGACACCAAAAATTGACACAAAATTAATATGTTCATCGACACTGAAATATAAAGTGTATTATTTTAATACCTACACACGTTGAACTTACCCAGAAGGCAGAATAGAAAATCACGATGATGTCAAGATGACGTCAAAATGACGAGAAAATGACTATAAAAATTCACTTTTCGATCACGATTCGATCATTATCTCGTCATTTTGACGTCATCGTGACTATTTGCTCCGCTTAGGTATAGGACTCACCACGAAATATTAAAATAACATAAACACAATATATCAAATTAACAGACAGATGCGTTAAAAATTGAACACAAAAATTTTAACAAAAATCGATTTTAACATAAATACAAAATGCCTTTTACTGTGTACACAGTGAAAATTCTCGTGTTAAAAACGGTCCGCTGACATTTTTGTGTCACTTTAACTTCAGGGAATGTGTTAAAAAGTACACAAATACAATATATCGAATTAACATTCACAATTGTCACGCAAATGTTAACGTATACCACCTTTTAACATATTCACATTATTATAAAGTAACACGAAATTTCAGTGGATCGTTTCCAACGGAATTGTCCACCGTGTAGCAAGGCTAATAACTCGCGCTGCCGACAGCGTGTCAGCTCGACGAGGTTCATTCTCTGCGACCCGAGATCCTAGCAACCCGGTGCTCCAGTAGCGCTCGGCAAGATGCCAAGTCATCGAGGACTGCGCTCGAGTATCTTCTTCTCGCACACCGATTATACTAGGAAATTGTAAATAATGTATGTGCCTCGACACGGAAATACACCGAGATCGTGCATGCTGGCCTTCGTCATCGCGGATCCGCAGTCCGGACACGGACCGAGGCCCGTCATCGGAATATTAACGACCCGCCATAGACATTCTCTCATCGTCGCTCAATCCGTCGCTCGGATCGTTCGTTCTTTCTACGTACGAGCGAACGCCTGCTTGGCATTCTCGCCCTCCCGATCAAACCGATCGTAAAAGAGGAGAGGATCTCTTCCCTTCGCGGAAGAATCGGTGGCGCGAGTCGTTTCGTCGTCGAGAGCAGGCCGGGACCTCCCGCCGTTCGATAAACATATAAATAGCTGGACGATCGCGGCCGATGGGAGACGCACCGCGTATACGAAATCTGGCGAATGTATAACGGTACATCGCCTAGAGCCTTGAGACGCAAAAATTGCGCCTTCTCGGCGTAATGAGACACGCGTGGCTCGATATCTTTCGACGCGCGAATCGACGAACAAAGCGAAGACGCAGTGCTCTCCGCTACCCGCCAAACACGCTCCGCGTATTTGTTCTCAGGCACGAACGATCGGTTGTGTATTATCGGGCATACGTGAACGAGAATGGACTAAAAATCATGGTGCACGATTAGAAGCGGCGTATCTATTGGGCCAGCGGATCTATTGATAAGGCACGTAGCAGCAATGGCATTTGCTAATGCCATAGATAACGGCACTTGGACTGTGCTGTCGTGCGCGTCGTTCTTTCAAATTGATCGATCACTTTCGAATTGCGCGCGCGATAAGCGCCGAATAAGAAGTACGAGAGACCCGCCCGAGATGAAATTTCAGTTTCACATTAAGTTTATTTAGTTGTACGTTAAGCCCTCAAGAAGAAAACGGAAATAACTTCCTATTTGTAGCACTAATAATGTTCCTTTGATACCATAAAGGGAACTTAGACCTCCCGGGGGGACATTTTTCATTCTACACGAAGTTTTCAAAGATCTTCTATTGTATTCCCTTCGATGCTATAAATAGGAAGTTATTTCCATTTTCTTCATTTAAAGATTCAATATAGAATTTAAAATTTCCCTCCTGGAGATCTAAATTCTCTTTGTAGCGCCAAGAAAGCAACTATTAGTGCATGGAAAAAAGATTGTAATAAAAATTACCACTAAATTTTATAATATTGGACTATATCGGAATTATGACCGAAATTATGATGTATATTGTAATTTTTAATGACGTACTTCATTGTACACATCACTAAAGATTACAATACGCATATCATAATTTCAATCATAATTCCGATATGTTCCAATATTACAAAATTTTGTGGTACTTTTCGCTACAATATTTTATCCGTGTACAAGTGGGAAGTTATTTCTGTTTTCTCCGCTTGACGACTTAATGTAGAACTAAATAGACTTAATGTAGGACCGAAATTTCGACTCGGCTGGTCTCTTTTGAATGAACATCCGAGATCAAAATTTTAGTTCTACATCAAGTCTATTCAGTTCTACATTAAGTCTTTAAAGGTCTCCTATTGTGCTCCTTTGACGTTACAAATGGGAAATTATTTCCGTTTTCTCCACTTGAAGAGTTAATGTAGAACTAAGTAGACTTAATGTAGGATTAAAATTTCGACTAAAGTGAATAAATTCGCGGATGGTCAATTGAACGGCTGATTTAAGCGGAGACCACTAGGAAGTTCGAGAAGATGAGCCGAGGAAGTAAAGGAAACGCTTGCGAACGTGTCGGAAATAAATCGAATTGCATGCTGGGACAAAGAAGCCATGAGCGCTGCTCGATAATTTCGCGCGCTCGCCCGCTGTCTTCGCGGTAATTGCAAACAAAACGCCGCGTTGCTGTTCCGATCGTGACGTGAGCCATATAACCGTCACGTGCCGACGTGACTCGTCTGATTTCTTAATGAAAGTGCTCTTCCGATTTTCGCGAGTGCGCGTCCGTGATTTATGTAATCTGTGACACGTGGGACAGCACGTGCGTCCGCGTTACACAACGCGCTGCGCGCTGGTATAGCCTGTGGTTACACGGAAAGATCGCTTACAAATTGTGTGCCGCGCCTAGCCGTTAATCTTAATTCGCTTAAATATTCATTCGGCAAAACGATTTCGCCGAGATCGCGTCACTCCCGGGGCTTTTCGAGCACCTAGCTCGAGTTTTTCAGCAAAGCGCGTGTTCTAACGGTTACACCGAAAAAAAAAATATAATTATTTTCGAGGATAGCAATATCCTCTTTTCATTTTAACCATAAAAATTGTCAAGAGAACTATTTTTCTAATAAGTTACTATAGTGTCAGTGTTAATAACCTTACGTTGCTATTACTATTTTTGTGGCTATTTTCCTTTCAGTGTAACAACTGCGCCGACCTTTAAACCGGCCGCTCGACTGGCATTGATGGCTGTCAGAACGACGACATAATGTCCGTCTCGGCGATAAAACGAAAAGAAAAACAAGAAAAATTCGCGTCGTTCGCACCCCAATGACTCACGCGACAGACCGATCGCTTTGCGCCTACTCGAGCCGAATCGTCTTACTTCCGCGCTGGTTGAATCAACCAGAGACTTTCAATTTGTTCTCCTCGTTCTTTCTCCTCGATGAATCACGGCCGTCTATCACTTGCAATTTGCCAATCTCAGATCGGCCCGATCGGTGCCGGAAACTCACGCTCGTTATTCAACCTGGACATTTCCCGGGCGGAAATTTCGCCGGTCCCGCCGCGCCTGTCCGCGATTCTCACGAGTCTGAATCTTCGGTCGGTCGACGAATCCGCAAAAGGATAAAGACATAACGGCATAATCGCGATAATATGCAGCGATGCGTCGGCACCGATATTACATTATTCGACGCTCGCATCTATCTGTCGGATCAGTCTGCTTCCTATCGATGCAACGTGACGAGACTGCGAATCGCGATAGATAAAGTCGCGAGACGATACGATTACGATACGTGCTGATTGATATTGTTCGCGCTAGACTCAATATTT
Organism: Dinoponera quadriceps; assembly: GCF_001313825.1. NCBI lineage: Eukaryota > Metazoa > Arthropoda > Insecta > Hymenoptera > Formicidae > Dinoponera > Dinoponera quadriceps. The sequence goes on from NW_014555637.1 coordinate 243,577, forward strand.
TCACTGTGACATCACGCCGTGAGGACAATCTGTGATTCCAGCTTATCGCTCAACGATGAGACCGTTTTTCACAGAGAAAAGATCTCGCGTGAGTTAGCGCCACCAGTCTTTCCCTTATTCCGAATCGAAATTTCGATCTTACTTTCGACCTAAAAATTCTATTTAACGCCTATTTTGATACTCCGAAGCCTGTATGAACCTCGTTTGATTCTACTTAACTTTCCTAACTAAAATTGTAGCTCTACTTTCGACCTCAATATTTCATGTAAAGCCTTAGATGTAAGTACTTAGATACTGTGAAGCCTATAGTAACCTCTTTTCATTCTATTTAACTTATAACTTCTATTTAAAGTCCGTAAATTCTATTTGGATGGTTTGCTGCTCCTACCATAATACTTCTTAACTTTTTACAATATAAGTAAACCGAATATAAGTAAATCAAAACTCCTTTTTAAGCCATTTTTAATCCTATTCAATTAATTAATATGATAAATATAGAAATTTAGTAAACATAATTTAATTAATTTATGTTAAAATATGTAATATTTATAAGGAAGACAAATATCACCTATCAGCTTTTATAAGACAGAAACGTTTTATTATATAATTATTGGAGATATAGTTACTATTACAATTTAAGAATTATAAAAAGAATTTCCAATCGTTAACTTAATATCATTATTCAAGATTTTGTTGATTTACAAAAATATCCTTATACATTTCATTATTAGTAATCATGTCATCATCAAACACAAACTACAATAATATTGTCAATAGGAATTAATTCAATATTATTTTGTACACATGACATTTTTATATGTGTGTGTGTAAGAAAGTATTACATACATGACATTTTTATATGTGTGTGTGTAAGAAAGTATTACTATCAAATATAAAATTATCTTATCGAATAATTAATATATTAGAAAAACAGATTAGGTTTAGAAGACCCAAGAAGGGTTTTATGAGATTTCGTCGCGATCCTCTTTAGAACCTGCAAGTGGTATTTTGTGTGATTCCTATCATTTAGAGGTGCTGAATAAGACTACAATTTCCATATAAATTAAATCTACATTGATGCTAGAACCTATAGATGTTAGAAAATTCAAATCGAAAGCAGGCCCAAACTCTCGACTTAGGATACATGAAGACCCGAGTAAAAATTTCTCTTCTATATTAAATCTTCAAAGATCTTTATATTTTTTTATAAAGGTATTCTGTCGTGTTCTCTTCGATGCTACAAATGGAAAGTTATTTCCGTTTTCTCCACTTGAAGGCAATGTAAAATTTAAAATCCCTCTCCCCTTACCCGGGAAGTCTAAATTCCATTTGTAGCATCAAAAAACACTAATAATGCTCCTTTAATACCACAAATGGGAAGTTATTTTCGTTTTCTTCACTCGAAGGCTTAATAGAATTAAGTAGACTTAAGTCGGTATTCATAATCGGACTTGATATTTAAGACCGTCTTAAGTTTATCTTCAGATATTGTACGGCTTTCATTGGCCACGAAATATCTGAAGATGAACTTAAGACGGTCTTAAATACAAGATCCGACTATGAATACCGGCCTTTATGTAGGACCGAAATTTCGAGGGTACCCAGAAGGTTTCGCGCCATTTATATACAGAAGAGGAAAAATAATCAAAACTACCGCGAGTTCACTCGCGCGAGAATATATTATACAAATTGCGCGGCGCGGGGTAGTCGGGGATGTCTTTTATATTCAAACAGCGTATGGAAGGAGATGCGAGGGCGTAGAATACTGATGCCGCTCGCGTCGACAAAGACCTCTTCAAGGCCGGTGCGCCGCTCGACGCTTATGCACTCCTTCCTTTTATTTTACGAGCGACCGCTTGGAAATCCTATAATCGAACGGCAGCCGGCGTGTCGGAGAAAAAGTGCGCTTTGTCCAGAATCACGCGCGATTCTCCGCGACACTCGTGCACAACCGCGAGCAACGCGGAAACCGCCGCGAAACTGACACCGTCGAAGACGGCGAGAAACGTGTCGGAAAAGCGAAGTACCGTTAACGATTATTTGCACAGGTGTGCCACGAGAAATCAGTGCACTCGCGCAGTTCCTATTTCCCCGGCCGAAAGATCGGAAGCTCGGATGGGAGTCGTCGAACTAAACGTAAATAACGGGAAATTGCTCAAGCGCAAAAGCCAACAAAGATGAAGGGAGATAGATAAGCTGTTCGAATGGCAAGATTATGCACAGTAAACAATTTGTGTTAAATTTAACACATTTCACATGTCCCACCTAAACTTTTGTATTAATTTAACACAAAGTGCATGTATTGAAAACACAAATATACACAAATATTATGTCACAAATTAACACAAAGTATGTAACATTTTGATATTATTTGGAAACAAATTGTATATTGTATATATAATTTACATATTTATAATGTCAAATATAACAAATGTTATTTTCATATTAAAAATCTTATTTCTCGTTTCTTTTTCATCACGTTGTTCTTAAAATTCCGTCATTGATTTCGTTCGAAATCTTCCTATTTTCTGTACCATTTAATTGATTCGATCAGTATCATATTTGAAAGAAACGTTTACCATTGATAAGATTTAAATTCGGGATCTTAAGTCATTTACTTTACATATACACTACTTCTACGCTCTAGCATGTATTTCGTAATGTCTAAATGTTTAAATGCCGACCGTTACTGAGAGTGATTAACACAAGACTTGTCTGTAAATTGTAACGCACAAAATATGTCACCAATAATACTCAGGAAAATTAACACTCGTAACATGTTCATCGACATTGCAGCATAAAGTGTATTATTTTGATACTTACACATGTTGAATATCGACTCAGCGCAAAATACAAACGAATAATACAAACACAATATGTCAAATTAATATACGGGTATGTCAAAAATTTGACACGAAAAATTTTTAACAAGGACCGATTTTACCACAAATACAAAATGATTTTCACTGCGTGGGGCGAGAGATCCCGAGAAGCCATATAAATTTCTGAAAAATCCACGCGTTCGAAGTATCGAGCGCTCGTGTCGAAAGAGGTAAGGCTGTGATTCATGCTCGCTAACATGCGGGAAACACGGTAACGTCCTTTAGAATCGCGAGACGAGAAACCGCGCCTGACGCTTAAGTTAACCTCTCGCATTCGCTGGCCGTTCGACCTAGCATTCGTGCATTCGCACAAAATGGCTATGCATCGATCGCATAGACTGACGGGCAATTCCAGAAATCTTATCTGCACCGGCCGAAGCTTGCGCGCAAGAACTTTATCTCGACAATTTCTTTTGTGCGTGATTTCAAGATATCAACCAAGCGGAGCGTCGTCCACGTATATACATTGTGTGCGACGCAGACGTAACTATTGTCACATACAGATAATTACAAGCGCATCGGTCGCTCACGATCTTCGTACCTTCGTAAGTCACACACCTGCCGGAGGAGAAGGAACGATCTTCTGAGTGGCGAGCGTTATCGTCGATAACGCAATCTGATAAGGGGCGTCACGTGTACACACGACACGCGCGACAATCGAGACGCATTTTGTTCACGCGCATCAAGCATCCTAGTCGAGCGTGCAGCGACGAATCAAACGGACAGATTGACAGCTACTCGATGTGACGATATCGTCGATATCGTCGACAGACGCGAGGAAGGGACGCCGGAAGCGGTGAAATGAAATTCGCCGGTGCGGCTAACGTCCCGGACGCGATTCCAACCGGATCCCTACATGGAAGGGACGCTCGAGTTTCCCATTAGCATAGAACCTTTGCTGGCTATATCCCTGTTATCCGCTAATCACACGAGCCGACGCTTGACCCAGATACCTTCGTTCGCTCGCGAGCAGCGGCCCTACATGAAAGTCGCTACGAATTCCCCCTGGATCGCGAATAAAATGATAGTGAAATGCAGTAACCGAATTGACGACGCTTCAAAAATCGAGCATTCTTCGTAATCTCCTCCACGCCTCCTCGACGAGGCAGTGACGTAGCGCGAAGCAATTTGCCGTATAACCGACATGACGTGCAGCAATGCTGTTAGAAGGATACCGCCGCACGGAGATTAACGCGCTCTTGCAGACTGCGGCAGAAGAGTGTGGTCACGACACGTCTGCGGGAGCAACACGAAATCCCGACGAGCTGTGAAAACCGGGTCACGGAGACGAACGTTTCGAGCATTTCACGCGATAAGTTGTTCGCGAGGAAGATCAGCGTTATAATGCAGGGGAAAATGTCGCTCGATTTGTGATATATATATACAGTGGACTCTCGTATAACGCGAATTCTTACAACGCGAATTCCTATAACGCGCCAAAGATATTGCGATTACTGTTTTCATATAACGCGATTCTTCGTACAACGCACCGACTTCCGCTTCATCGTCGTTTTGTTTTTTGACACGGTCACTCTTAATCTAACGATAACGAGAAGTATTTTTCAATTTAAAAAATTTTAAAAAACATAATATATAAATTTGTATGATTATATTTTTATTAAATTTTAATGAAATAAAAGATTTTTTACATACATTAGTAATATGTTTTTCTTTTTAACCAACTACGTATATTATATGCCACTTATTTTTAAAATACTGTCCTATTTGATAATAACATAGGAAATAAAAGTTGGCATTGCAATAATCATTTCAAACCTGTTACTTTAGATTATACGCGTTATGCGAGGAAAATTCCCGTACAGCACTAATTTCCTAAAACGCGAATTCATATAGCGCGTAACGTATTAACCTTTAAGTACTATGGACACACACATGCGTCCAGCGGAAGCTATCGATGTGAGCTATACGGACGCATATATGCATTTAGCTTGGCGCGTGGTTTGCCTCTTGCGTAAAATTAATTAAAATAATTAACGTTCGAAAATAACCCTCGTATTACTCAAGTAGTCGCGCCTTGCGTATTCAATCAATAGAGTTCACATTAGCGAAAAAAGTATTCCATCCCTGAGCGATCGAAACCGCTAGGCGTGCGCCGTCCACGCGGATTGCTCGCGCCGGGAGTATTCAGCACTCAAAAGGTTAACCGCGTTGTATATACCTCTTCTAAGTCCTGTGCCTCTTTGCAGAAGCGTGGCGATCTCTCTCATATGCCTGTGCTGCGCACGCTGACTGTACACAGGTATATGGGAACCTACAGTTTTAACGCCGGTTCCGAACGGCAAGATTTTAGAGAAGTGGCAAAGACACTCTCTCCGTTAGGTTGCCACTTCTTTCCGAGAGGAGACACAAGCGTAAAATATTTTGCCTTCCACCTGGATCGAACCCGGGACTGCTAAAAGCACAGTAGATCAGTGCGCTGTTTGCTATGCCACGCTCGCTCTCAATATACAATGTACGCTCAAATATACATATATATATAGCCCGTCGATACTTAATTTGACTTCTTAATTACTCTGGATTGTAAACATGTTGATACGACTACTTGACTTCTCTCTCTCTCTCTTTCTCTCTCTCATATTCATTTGAATCTGCAAGGCTAACGGCGCAAATACCGGTAAGATCAGCGCAGATTGTAGTTTCGAAACAATATTATCGTGAACGTCCACGTCACACCTTGAATCAGGGATTCAAGGTAACCCGGATATAAAACGTTTCGTGCCTAACTCGAGTCTCGCTGCACAATTACCGCAGCAACGACACACACACGCAAATTACAGGCTCGCGAGAAATTCGCGCGAAGAGAGGACAGGAGGACTCGTACCGGACGTTGGTTCGTAGACGGTGACGCGTGAGGATGTTTTAGAGAGAAAAAAAAAAGGAAAGAGAACCATGCGATCAATCAGTGACGTAATTAAGTGACCATGGCTCGAGCCTGTTTTACAGAAGTCGGGAGTGACATAACTTCGAAGGAATGAGCTAATCGATCGCTATCATCCGCGGATCAGACGATTATCCTTCGGAGGGACACGATGTTCTCCGTTTCGAGAAGGGTTGCAACGTGACTTCGAATTCAGTATACATTTAGAATAGAAAATTATAGTTAAATTAACCGGAAAGTGTGCCAATCAAACACGTTTTGCTCGAAAAAAAGAGAATCTCTGGTTATAAGATCTACAATTTAACCAGAAAGTAGACGCCAAACACGTTTTGACTCAAGGGAAATAATTTAATTAGAAAGTGGACGACCAAACGTGTTTCGGTTGAAGGAAACAGAATTTCCAGTTATAAGAATCACAATCGTTCTTTTAACCAGATATTCGACTTCGTTCTAGCAAAGCGCGTCTGGTTGTCCACCTTTTTCGTTAATTTAACTATAATTTTCTATTAGTATAGGAAAGGAAAAAGAGCCCGGGACGGAATTAAGCTTGATAGGTGGTCGCGGAATGTAGGCGGTCCGTTCTCCGGTAATGACACGCGCCGCGGAAGAAGCACGGCTCTGCCCGGAGAAACGCATCCCGACACGAATGCATGCGATCGTAAAGAATAATTGCAGCCAAGGCTCTTCGCCTCAGTGTATCGTGCATCTTTCCGCCGTACACTTCCGATTACACAAGGAACATCCGGACAATCATAATCGCGCGCGCGTACGCGCGTCTTCCGTAAGGGAATTACACGCTCGCGATGTGTAATCGTCGTCTCCGTTATTTTTAGCTGTCGCTACGCCGCACAACGTTGTTCAAGACTCAATGACCGATTGAGATATTCGCCGAGGCAAAAATGCGCGAGATTTTACGACCTCCACGAGAACGCGCATACACGCGCGCATCGAAGGAAACGGCAAACGGTGCGTTAATACGATGACTGCGCCACGCTGATTTCCATTGATTATTTCAACGCTGAACTCAAGTTTGCATCACCAAAGATATAGTGAAATAAATGCAATTCGCGATACATTCCATCAGTGCAGTCTCATTCCACAGGTGACATCGAAAATTTCCAATCGGGCGCATCACTTCCGAATATCTGTGCGTCACGACTGCTGCCTTGAACCATCATTGCTGATTCATCGAACAGTCGGCCGTCATGAATATGCGAATATTCGAACATAATGTACCCGATTGGAAATTCCCGATTTCACATTGCACCCACACAGTAGATCTTGTGTTAAATTGAACACATTTCACATGTCCCGAACGGCCCACACCAAATTTTCGTGTTTATTTAATATTTAACCCTTAGCTGACACACGGGGTTAAAAGTACCCCAGAGTGTTTTTGAACGCAAATTTTTCATAGCTGCGCGCCAAATTTGGTTCTGTGGCGTCACCTAGTATTAGTCGAGGCTTGACCCAATATTAATAAATAAAACACCTATACACATTTTTTCTCGCTAGGGTCCAAAATACCCCCTATAGCACGTACGTTATTATTTTGACGTGTGTCAGCTAAGGGTTAAAAATGGATATGTTGAAAAGTAACACAGATGCTACGCCAAAATGCAAACTTGACACGTTAATCGACACTGAAATATAAAATGTGTTATTTTAACATATATATATATTGAATATCGACTCAATATAAAATATTGAGATAGCATAAACACGTAACATAGAATTTTTAACAAGGAACGGTTTCAACATGTGTGCAAAATACTTATTTACTGTGTACGGAATACGTTAAAACTAGAAGTACCGAGCGATTATTTCTGACCGTTTCTGTTGTTTAAATTAATACCCACTTTTCTTTTGTAAAAGGTAGATTTCTGCAACAATTTCATGACTCCTCATCAATCATGCAATAAAAGAGACGATCGAGAAAAAGGGTCACAAGACACCAGAATCCCATCCTTTACACAAGGAACGGGATATTAATCTAAAAGATAAAAACGGCCGCTCGATACTTCTGGCGTTAATGGGATCTTCTGTACTCCGTCGGCTACAAATTTAATTCATTATACGCAATTGGCCACGTCTTACACGTAAATTAGCGAGACGCGGCGACATTATAGCGCCGCTCGCTGCTGGCCCCCATGGCTGCCAGCGTGTTAATCATCACGGTGTACTTCACCCACTCGCGATCAATTGAAGGCAATCGCCACCGGCGACGCCGATCAGCATCCACCCGAGAGGACCTTGAATTCCAGCGACATTTCCACCAGCGTCAATTAGCGCGCGACTTCACCGGTGGCGCGCGGGGCCGAGCCAAGTCACGATCGGGTTCGCGGAAAGCCGCTTGGCTGATTCAATCGCCGTAGTATCGTACGGTGCTGCGGTACACACACGCACGCGTGACACCTGCACGTATACACACCGATCGAGAAGAAGAAACCCATTCACGCGCGAGACACACCTATACTCCCACACACGGGCACAGGTGAATACGGACGCGCACATACTTACGCTCATTCATAAAAATCTCAGCCTTCTCAGAAGCTGACTCGGCCGGATTACGAAATTTCTGAATCGCGAGGAAGTGTCCGAGCATTGAATCACTCTCCATTCATCCGACCGGAAGGAATCGCGGTCGTGGGAAGACGCATGTCAATTTGCGAAGCTCGCCTTGCGAAAGCCTTTCCTTATCGACGCGATACGGGGCCGGTAAATACGCGAGAGCCGGCGGATTTTCAGACGCGTGGAATTTCAGAGGAGAAAAATATCGGGAAAATACCGGGATAAGCGCGACCTCCGCGTTTTTGCGATAAGAGCGAAGTCATTATCATCGGAGATAAGGGATTCGTTTTTCGAAGTGGAACTCGCTCGAGTCTCGCCCCGAGGAGTGAATCAGCGAGCCAAGGCTGCGCGCTCGGCGCGCCGCGCTCAAGGGCGACAGGGATGCATCGGATTACCACCGCGAAAATATCGTGGATGAATATACCCTTTATGTTCTCCCGCAGTGGCGTGACTCACGCCGCAACCTCGCCTCGTTACGCTAAGGATCGAGCGTTTCGCCGTCGATCCATTTCGCATTCGAGCCGATACCAAGTCCGATCCTCTCGTCTTCCTGTCTGCGCGAACAGAGCCGCGCGCGCGGCTTTGCGCATCGAATTGTCGAGTTCGAATTATATTTAACGAATCGTTGCATTCATCGGAGGGTCGGAGATCCTCCCCAAGTCGGAATTTCGATGGTTCAAGGCAGTGGGTCCGTAAATTAATTTTCTTAAAAATCTTCTCAAATTTCAATAGCACGTTAATCGAGACACGATCTACATACATGCAAAAGGAGATTGATTAGAGGAAGATTGATACCGGAGCTGGGGTAACTGATGTTCAAGTTAACACTATTTGCACGTATTATAGGTGCGAAAACGACTTCCGATATTACGTTTTTAATTTTAGCGATCTAACTATTCTTATGATTTTGGGTGAAAAACGAGAAAACGATAAGGGACTTGTAGAAGTATTGTGAAAAATTATAAGATCATTGACCATCTAGAAGTTTTCTCCAGAAATAGTTTTCCAGAAAAATTATGCGTACAGTTTCTGATAACGATTGAAATATATGACAGCTAACCTATAAAAATCTGGCAATATTGTACATGCAATATTCTGGCAATATTCTACTGTTTCCTTTTCTGTCTCTCAGGCACTCTTAGGCATTTCTCTAAAGATAGAATAGTTTTAAAATCTTCAAGATCTATAATCAGAATGTAAAAATGTGAAAAAAAAAATACAAAAAAATCCGACGTCACGATCATTTCTCTAGTAGCGTGCATCATGCATACGATATATTCACAAACATATATTGTCTAACGTGGGCAATCCTAATTAACAATATTATATGTCAAAGCGTGAAAAATGCTTATTTCTTCACGAGTTTTTAATTTCTTCATGAGTTATATAAGTTTGATTTATGGTCGATATTGACGGTTTGAAGTTTGATTAATATTCTCTATAGTGTTAAAGCTGTATATCATAAATCATGTTCATAAACGTGTTTATAGGTTTAGCATAAGTCTTTCGAGCTTCCCCATGTGTTGCCAGTTAATCATTACCTTTTTAACAGTATTATCACAGACCAACTACCTTGAAGATAGTTTGCGCCTATTTAGACGGCCTATAGGATAACTCCGATATTACATACGCCGCACCTAAGGAAAACTTAATTTATCAAGTATTATTTATTATATTTAAAGCAAATGAACTATACAAATAAAAACTGTACAAATAAATACTGTATATTGTCTACTATTATAAAAAAAATTAATTAGAAATACGAAATATTTACTTTTTATATTTAACAGAAAAACTTTTAGCAACTCTCATATTTTTGCCAGATATCTCATAGGAGTGGGATATCCGGCATATAAAAAATTTACAAATAATACTTATAAATAAGACATAAAATGATACAGTAACTTATAAAATGGTATAAAATGTTGATTAGGTTATGAGAATGAAAAATAAATATACAAAAAGTAATAATAAAAGTAATTTATAAACGTTTAACATAAATAAAAATTCTGTCTTACAGACATTAATGTAATAACATTTGCAATATTTATTACATAAACTAAACCCGAAATACTTCCTTACAGAAAGTCTACCGCGGCATAAATCCCAAACAGGTAGAATGCACAAGACATCAAGTTGAGCAAAGAACAAGAAGAATAAAAAGCTAAGCATCTGTATTTTGCTATATCCTATCCCTTAATATCCCTCTACACTTACGCATCGCAAAATAATCATTAAGCCTTTTACATTCTCTACAGTAATCATTTTAAGTAGTTCGTAATATACGATTGCCTTACTTGTTACAATGAGAAATCGATTCAATTCACGAGGGTTTCGTCAATATTAACAATAAAATACTGAAATTATAACACAATACTAACATAACATAAAAGCATATAACAGAGTGGTTACGGGTAAATTACTCTTCCTATGTTTTCTCACTTCTGTGACGTAAATAACCGCGCGGCACAAATATCGGAATTACCCTGGTCTAGTAAAAACCTTTCTCTTCAACCTTTAATTCCACAAATCAAACCTTAATGCTACCTTGAATCTACAAATGCTCTCGATATTTCAATATATATNCTATTTTGACGCCAAAAGCAGCGAGAACGGAAATTTAAGACGCCGTGGTCAAGATAGAAATAATGCCATTAGAATTCAACTTATTGTGCTATCTCAGCTCCTACTTTATTGTAGAATCAAAGGTCCGGAAAATGTCGACTCAGGATTCTCCCTGCGGGGAAGGTTTTCCCGGGAAGTAAGTTTATTTTCACCGAGACACGCCGCGAATAACGCGAAGGCGCGAGGCTCTGACACGCTAATTGATCGACTCCCTTCGCGACGATGAATGGCATCGACATTCGCATGCGATTCGACCGGCGGAATATTAATCGGCCGATGCGCAAGTGTGGTTAAATAATGTAATGTAAACCCTCGGTTGGTCGGGTCAGTCCCCTCGTCTTTGTCCAATCTTCCACCAACGCGCGGCTTTCTTCGGTGATTCTCGCGTGACTTATGCCGGACTCGTTCTTCGCGCGATCTGTCAGACAATTTCGTTACACTTCCGACACCGTCCACGGTGGGCTTTCGGCCAACATCCTGTCGGCTTTCATGAAAAATTAACGAGCAAGTGTGCTCTCTTTTTCTCCGTCCTCGCGGATGGATACCTCGAGTCTCGCGAGAGAGACCCTTTCCTTCACGAGACCGATGATCCTCGACGCGCGAACGGGAGCGAGATCGATCCACACGCGAATCTACAAATCGATCGGTTTCCCCGCCGATTAGAGGACCGACACGGACTAGAGGATCGTTGATTGTCAAGACTGGCCATTTTGTGCGAATCTAGAACGCGCGCGGCCGAGCAGACGGCTCTTTTCGTGCTCGATATAAGGGATGAGTCATATCTTAAAGAGGTAATCTGTACTTTGAGTGTAATGTCATCCGAATTGGCTCTAATGACGATCTCCTGCGGCTCCGTATCGTTCTTGCGACACGTTTTCTCCTTCTCGCGGCAAGAAGAGCACGTCTTGCGCAACGTCGGCCGACTTTATATTTTGAGACCGGCGGATTAGAAAAATGTCACGTACACACAATCGGCTGTACACTTTGTTGTACGCTGCGCGACGCACGTGACGCGTGTATCGGAGGAAATTGGTAAGAGAGAGAGAGAGAGAGAGAGAAAAAGAGACGTTTGACGCATTCGCTGAGTCGACACGCGAAAAATTTCCGATCCGTACGATCGCGCAATTGTACAACACAATTGTACGACGAAAAGGACCGCCGACGCGCCGAGGGCCTCGGTAAATTTACACGCGCAGATAAGAAAGGTTCCTCCTCTGTCTCGAGACTCCGTCACTTCGCCTTTGGAACTCGTAAAACTCGCCAAGGCTGCGTTATGACACAGAACTTAAAGGCCGTACCTTCGCGGCGCGAGCCTGTGATTTCTCTCTGGCCGTGATTTCGCGATACGGTGACTTTACCTTGAACAGGCGGACGGCGGACGCGCTCCGATCACCGAAATATCTTAACGCATTGCATGCGGGAAACGTACTTTTATATTTTTTGCAGTCTGTCACTAGAGCGCGGGTCACGTAAAAGTACGTATTTAGTAGATTTGTGCTGCAGAGCGGGTATCGTATAAATACGATGGGCATTGTAAGTATATACGGTGTTTGTATTTGTGTTGCTAGGCAACGATTTCCATTGCTTCTTTTTAGAAGTTCAGTTTGCCGAGTTGATTTAATAGCTTCAGAACGTACAAGTCGTGTTTTCGTAAATTTGAAGCTTGTTTTTTTTATTATTGATTACAACATTGATAAAACGAGCCATTGTGACGAAAATAGTGATCAAGAAATATGTGCTGATGCATTATCGGATTTTTCGTATGATAATAATTCCGAAAGTCAAGATAACGAAGAAAGCGACGATGATGACATTATTCCACGTTCTCGAGTGTTCACTCGAAGAACTATTTCTAGCAGTTATGAAATAAGTTCTAATGAAGAAGCACATGAATGGTTTTTTTTTTTTAATAATCGTAGAGCATATATTTAAGTGTAAAATAAAAAAAAGTTTCGTTGAGAAAAACGAAGTAGTTATCGATTTATTGCGATTTTACTGAATACCAAACTCCCACGAAATTCACGAAAAAACGCCCGCTACACGCGTAAGTCCGCGGCGAAATATACCCGCATGCAATGTGTTAAGCTGGGACTGTACTGGACAAACGAACAAGAAACGATCAGCGAATTCGAACATGTGTGTTGTTACTATTTGGCATATGTGTATACGCCGTAACGAATCCGAACAGAACGTTTCCGGCCGATTTGCCTGTAAGGTGGTTTATCAAAGCAAGTTTTCGCGCGTTTAGACGCGTTTAGACACGTTTAGACGCGAATATAATAATAATAATAATAATACTTTATTGATCAATTAATGTACGTATCGTATGGATAACGTTAAGAAATCACAGAAAAAATTGTTGGACGTCTAAAATGCTAGACAACAGCTTTAGTATAGATATTATCGTCTAGCTCTCTAAAAAATTAAAACTATACCAAAAGAAAAAAGTGCTACATTAAAGTAAATAATTACTCCAATACTCCTTAGCAAATATTTTATTTGGGTTAAGCCAATATTATTTGAATTAGCACTTTTTTTGCTACAATCAAATAATATTTACTTAAAACAAGTAAAATATTTACTAAGAAGTATTAGAGTAATTATTTACTTGAATGTAGCACTTTTCTTCTTCCAGTACACTTTTCTTCTTCCTCTACTAAAAACTAACATCGCAATTCTAAGTGAATATATAAATAAATCATAAAATCGTAAAGTCATGAATGAAACAATCGTAAGAAGTTGAGTTACAGTTTTACGTAATCCGTAATTCTGTACTCTAGCATCTGTACCGCTCATTGTTACTTATCTATATTTACAATTAGTGACTAAGGGTAAGGTCTATTAGATGTCTATAAAATACTTCCATGCGTCATATAGACCAATAAAAATCTATTTTTAAGATTCTCGCTCTAACGAGTTTATATCTTCAAGTGAATCTTAATCTAATGAGGTGTCATTCGGAAGTTGCGAGTAAAAGAATAAAGAAGTTGTAAGGTTGAGCAATATCTAACTTAAAGTGAAACATGTATATACACATGTATTCTAAAAAGTAAGTTATGGTCAGCAAATTAAAGATATTGCATATGTTTTCTATATTACCTATTACCTTGTATTCTTCAATTTAACGTCCAATATGTAAAATATTTATTTTTTCATTCATTATGTACAACGCTGGAAGCGTTGATAAAATTCACAAACCGCAACTTTACCGACTTTTCTGGCTAGCCGTAAGATTGACGAGAAATTGTAGATGATTACGAGCGATCGTACGATATGTAGAAACATAGAAGAATTAGAATGGATCTAATCATAAGTTCTTGCGAGTTTTGACGATTCTTTTTAGAATTACAGAATAAGTATCTCTAATTACAGAATAAGTATCTGCATTAAGCCCAATCTGCATAGCTCGCAGTAAGCAAGAAATATACAATGTATTTTGAAATGCACTTTGTCACAAACGCACGGTGACAATCAGCTAATGTAAGGAGCGTGCAAATGCAAGGATCTGCGTCTTACGTTCTGCGAGCTGTGCAGACCGGGCTTTACACATTCACTGTGCGTTTGCTCAGTTCTACGTACATACGCTCACTTTTATGTGGAACAACTCCCAATAATGTGATTTCTATACGAGCGCGAACGACGTGAATGTGAAACGTTAATGAGAGGTTTTTTTTTAACATTACAGAATTATTTATCGCAATACGGGTATCTACCGCCGATCAATCCGGAAAACGGTGCCTTCTTGAGCTCGGAGAAACTGACCGCGGCGATAGAAGAATTCCAGGCGTTCGCCGGACTTAACATAACAGGTATGTTATAACTCCCGTGTTAATTATTTACCGCAACCGAGAAGTCCGACCGTGTGCATTACGCGTTGCGTTTGCACGTATGACTACCAGCCGTATTTAAGTTTATTGTCTATTATCGATGGCTGCACCATCACTGGCGATTCAATCGAGAATTACGGAAGATGCGTTTACTCGCATGTCGCATGCGGTGTGGTTAAAAAAAAACAGCAGAGCATGAAATCCTAAAGAGATGCGCGCGCGCACACGACACGCGGTGATAAACAGTAGGTAGTTCCCTGTGGAACGTTTAATGACGGATGAACGGCGATGACTCAGAATTCAATGAAACCGTACCAGCGGCGTCTCAGCAGTGAGTCATTACGTCTATCCGGACCGTCGCGGGACACAGAGGGAGAGATCGCTTTAGAAAATAAATACTCTCGTTGCAAAACGTCGAGTTGGGAGACAAAACCAAAAAAAAAAAGGAAAATAGGTATCGTAAGTAGTCAGCGGCAAATGTGGGCCGTACACAACGCGAATTTCTCCCGTGCCGATCGAGAGAGAGAGAGAGAGAGAACCGTGCGTTACTGTCGCAAGCGCGATTAGCAAATGTCGTGTCCGAATCAAATTTCCCCGATTGTCTCGGTCTCGTTGAGAAACAACGCGCTCCGTCAGGCGTTACGTCGGACGCGCTAATATCCGTCGAAGAAACGTGCTAAAGAGGGAAGCGTGTAAGAAGATAATGAAAAAGATGAATAAACCGGCGGCTCAGTCGGTCGTAAATGACACCACGCGCGAGTCCGTGACAGGGCGGAACAAGCAATGGAACCTAATAAAAACCGAAGGTGAGCGGAAGAATGATCTAACTGTAAAATTGTAGGCCATCGGTGGCGGCATTATTCGAGATGAAGCGTGTTTATCGACCGTGCTCCGCACGGCTAGGATGCGCCTACGTATACGCGAGCGAATATAAAATGGTCGATAACCCCAGCTGAAATTTGGATGCTTTGAGACTCTAAACTACGAAAGCGGTCGCGCGGATAACAGGTGGCATCCATGCGTGCTAAAATGCATTTTCCAAAATGTACTAATAAGCAATCATCTTGCGCCTCCGTGCACTGAGAAGAAAAAGATTTAAAGATTTATTTGTGAAATATAATAAGGTTGATCTTACAATAATGAACGTTTATTTAAATACAACGAAGTGAAATTTTATTTCTAGCAAATAAACCAATAAAACCAAATTAATAGGGAAACTTACGTATATTTCATAAAAATATATATTTCATTATCACAGTCAAATTTTTTCTAAATAAATATTGAAGAAAATGTCACGGAAAACATTTACTTTGCAAATTTTCAATTTCTTTTTCTCAGTGTGGTTTTTTAGTTATACGGAAAAAATCAAGTAAAAGAAGCTAGAATCAAGTAAACGTAATTGTCTCTTTATTTACTTGTTTTTCAGTCTAACAAAATTAAAAAATATTTGTATCAATTTAGGTATATTTTAACAACTTGTAATCAATATTTACTTGAACGCAGTAATCCTTTAATTTAGAAATGATTAACTAAATGTAAATGTAAAATAGTTCTAAATTTAAGAGAATTTATTAGAATTGTGTAGTACTTCTTTTGCATTAAAGAAACTTAGTGATTTAAAATTTAGATTTTACGTCCGTCGAGTAAATATTTTCTAAAAATAAATTTTGATATGATTGATACAAGTAAATGTCTACTTATAAGGAAATATTATATATAATCAATTATACTTCTAATAAATATTTGCTAAAGAATATTGGAATATTAGAGGAACCATTTTACTCGAATTAAGTAAATATTACTTGAACAATAGCATGTTTCTTTCATTGTAGGCACTGCTCTCATCTGTTTTAAATGAGATCTTTTATGATTGTTATTTCCATATAAACAAATATTATTAATATTGTTACTTTCTAAAGCGATTTCTTTTATTGAAAATGTCCATTTCAAAAGAATCACGTTCATGCGACCATTCGTGTTGCATTTAGGTACGCTACTACTCCAGGGTTAAAGATAATTTGCATCTACTTAGATAGTCTATGGACTAATAAAAACTTACTTTGACGATACTGACACGTATCAATTTTTCTTTTGAACCTTTAATTCTACAGATTTACTTTGTATGCTGCCTTGAGCCCATTTTGGCGCTAAAATAGCGGAAACGGAAATTTGAGACATTATCAGAGTCAAAGCAGGAATAAATTACATTATTAGAATTGAAATTGAACCTATTTTGTTATCTCAGCTCCTGCTGTGTAGAATTCAAGATTTGACATAAGGCCAAAATTTCGATTCGGGAAAAGAATGTGATAAAAGAAAACAGAGAAGAACAGCGGACAATTTTAAACGGATTACATAACCCCACTCGACTTTTCCCTTGATATTATACTTTCAAACCACGTTATCACGATGTAAATGCGCTTGACGTTTTGAAATTTCCTCACGATGGGCGGGGAAGAAGGGAGGGAAAGGAATAGACGTGCGAGACGCATTTTCGCTTTGTCGATGCAAAAAGCGACGATGTGAAAAAGGGTTTCTCGACGCCAGCGAGTTTCACAGGATAGGGTGGGTTTGTCGCGCGTGGGGGGAGTTTAGGTCTCTCCGGAAAAAAGTCATCTCCGTCGTACGTCGGCGAGTATCGCGGCGACGACAATGAGGAATCTGTCGTAAATGTCGAGTCGCGTGACCGCGGCAAAAGCGGCGGTAGCGTATGCACATATGCACGAGCGCTATGCATATTATGCATACATGCATAAGAAATTATTACGTGCACGGGATGGAGATGGACACGCGCACACGCGTGTAAGCGTCGGACATATATGCCCGCTACACGGGGACACGCACGGGCCGACAGAGGCGGCACGTCTCGGGAATCAATATACTCGAGAATCCCGCCACTTAATTATCTCCATCACGCAATTACTCCGGGATGATTACGGGAAGTAATAGAGCCCGAGGAATGAAAAATTAATTTTCGTACACGGCGTCACGAGAATCGTTTCCGGCGCCACATGATCGGTGTTTACACTTAAAGAACGATGCTTCCGAGAACACGCGGAGAGGTGCAATTTATCGAGGGAATGTATTGTGGATAAGCAGTTGCGTGTGTAACTTCGTGTATCTTCTTGCAGGCGAGCTGAACGCGGAGACCGCCAAGCTGATGGCCACGCCAAGGTGTGGTGTTAAAGATAAAGTTGGACCGGGAGCCGATGGGAGATCGAAGAGATACGCTCTTCAAGGTAAGTCGAATTACGCGAATGAGGCTTTACCTCAGAGGCGATTTCGCCGTGTCGAAGCGAACAATCGAATAGTTGGCAAGAAAGTCTAACGCAATCCGCACTGCCAGACGTAACACCGCGGGATATGACATAACTGCACCGTTTGATCGAGCGTGCGATTATCTAATCGACCGATAGCGTCGATTGCTATCGAAAGTTGTGCGCGAGATACCCGCATAGAAAATTTCTTGGAATCTAAATGGAATACAGCCCGATTTTCCGGAATATTTGTGGTTTCCGGTTGAGAAATCTAAGCAGATTCTGGTTAGAATTAATGTTTCAAATGCGAAAAAAAAGTCTGGTTGCATTCCCGAGTTGAAATTTTAAATTCTACATTATTAAGTCTATAAGTGGGGAAAACGGAAATGAGTTGTAACATCAAAGGAACACAATAAGCGCTCTTTTAATGTTACAAAGAGAATTTAGTTCACAGTCTAAATTTTAATTCTATATTAAGTCGTGAAGTGAAAAAAACGGCAATAACTTCTCCATTTATAACACCAAAAGAATACTAACAGAAGACTTTTGAATACTTAATGTAGAACTAAATGAGACTCAAAAGACTAAAATTTCGACTCGGGTTAACCAGAAAAGGAATTGTTTTGGTAAAAAACAGAATTTCTGGTTATAAGAATCACATTTGGGTCATAAGAACCAGAAAATCTGTTTCACCCAACCAAAATGCATCTAGTTGTTGCCTTTTTGATTAACGCAACCAGACATTTTTTCCATGTGCGATTCTATATAAGAAACATAAACAAATCTTATTTGGTGACCCTCAACTTTCTCCCGAAGGTTTCTTCTGATTTCCATTTTACACTACAATTGAACAAAATATATGGGATATTTTAAATATTTACACTTATTTATATATTTTATATATATTTTATATATATTTTAAATATTTACACTTTATAAGTACGCAGAAAAAAAGTTTCTTTGGATTTAGTATACGTATTCGTTTGACTAGGATTTGTTTAATATAATTAACATAATTTAATATCAAGCGTCATTTTGTTTAAGTGAAAAAATTATTGATCCACTAGGGCAAATCATGTTGTTTAGTAGAAAAAATAGTATTATTTAGAGAAAACAATATTTTCAATAAAAAAGATTTATTTCACAATATATATTAAATACTGTTCTACTGAAACAAAAGAGAAGTTCTTTAATATTTTTCTAACATAATGCTACTTCTTTCAAATAATTTATTGCTTGTGACAGCCATTGTAATGTTTAGATGCAAATGCGGTAGAAATACGTTATTTGATGTAAAGATATTTATTATTTGAGAAACCAAACAATCCTGTTTGTTGAGTCAAACATTCGTTGGTTTGCTACATTTCAAAAGACAAATTTGTTTCAATTAACGAAATTGTATTAAATCTAAAAAAATGTTTTTCTCTATACGTATAGATACATACACGCTACATGTGCGTTATTAAGCATATAGTAATATTAAAATTATAACTCTATTTTTAATCTCCATTATTAATCTTCTTATCTTAATCTGATATTCTCGAACTGTCACACGGCTTTGACGCACGCAAGCCGCAGAGTATGGTCAGCATCATAAAGGTTATAATACTTTTTTTTATGAGTTTCGAAACACATTTTGTATCCAACAGTAAAATATATCTCCTGAGAATTGTTAAAAACTAAAGTCTTCGTAAATTGGATATGAGATGCATTGCGAAGCTTATCGAAAGAAAAAAAGTGTTGCAACCTTTTTCTCACTGACCACACTGAGAAACTCATTTAGTTAACTGAGATAACATTTTTATTTGTATATGGACGAACAAATGTTTTGGTCGTGAGAATCAAAATTTGGTTCTATGAACCGAATCTTTTTCATTTTCGTCTCAGAGAAACAAGCTTTTGGTTCAAAGAATCAAACTTCGGTGCCCACAATCCAAACATTCGTTTGTCCATATCCAAACAAGAATCCCGTTCGAGTCAATTAAATGGATTTCTCAGCTATATACAGCCAATCAGCATCGTGGAAAAGAGGCTTCATTCCACGTTTGAGATAAAAATAGATTTTTCCATTCGTTTCAGTATCATAGTGGGACAAACCATATTGAAGCAATTTCGGGCATTATCTAATCGGAATCTACGCTGTACGCTGGGAAAATCATGAGAAATTTCTACGCGGGTGTAATCGAGAGTCGGCCGATTGCCGATTGCCGAAGCAACGCGCGATCACGACGGGAGTTTGAATATCAATCGCGTACGCGCGCGTACGGTGAAGTATTATTCGGTGCGGCAGCATTGTCTCCTGTTTTACGAGGTTTCTGCTGTATCGTCGTGCATCGGCCGTACCGACTTCCTGCCGTCTCGCTGCCGCCGCAGCACTCGTTGATATAGAGTCAGTCACCCTAAACGGGTCACGCGGATCTCTATCGCGATAGTTCGTCGGATGCTCCAAATGCATTCTAAATCAGTCCTATGAATTTGCTCGAGTTAACTGTTGCATTTCGCCCACTTCGCTATCTAATGGTCACGTCGGCCGGTCCAAATGCCGCAGAGAGAGAGAGAGAGAGAGAGAAAGAGTGAGCTCTCCGTTGGAAAATTCTTCGCTGCTCGAGCGCGACGTGTCATCGCGATCATCACGCGTTTCCTTTCGAGATTACTTACCGACTAGTCAAACATTCGCCTTTCATACGCGACGAATCATCGTCCCGGCGTTTGGAATTCGTCAGATAATAAGTCGCGCATCGCGACGCTGACTCGAAACGTTCCGATCGCTTTGGTCACATCGCGTCCCGGGAATAACTTCCCGCAAGGGAGACATTCTTACGCGAATGACGCGGCCGTATATCGACGGAATAATAAAGCCCATCGGGTGACTTCTCGCACGGAAACTAACCGTGACTTTGAACCTCGCGCCTGCCAGCGCTTCACGTTTCAGTGAACCCTCGGTGCTAAGTTCGGCCATGCGTGTATCCGATGGTATGCCCGTCACTTGAAATTTAACGCCTAACCCCCTCGCACCCACGTACCACCGTAGAATGGCATTCTTCGTTCTCCCCTCCGGCGTTCTTTTTTTTTGTTTTTGGTTCCCCTCGATCTCGCGTGGCGAACGCGCGAACCGTTGCGTAACGGACGAACGAGGAGCGCACACGAAGAGGCACACGAGGGGGCATCATAATTGTCGCGTACACGCGCGACTGTTGCATAAATCGCGGCTCCGCGCGGCAACACGCTACAGCCTCGATTTTTATTCTTACGGATTACAAACAAAACGACACAAGCGCACAATAATAATCAACGGCAGATTCCGCGTATCGGCGCGCAGGATCGCGCGCAGCATGTCGCGGATTTTCTATGATGCGCCGACGCCGTGACGGATGTACTAATAGCCGCAGAAACGCGCGATAATAACGTGGCGATATGTGTTTTTCAACAAAGCATGAGCGCGCTCCTTCGCACCCGTTTCCCAACGTATTCATCCGGATGTAATATAATTGCGTCTTCCCGTAGGGTCGAGGTGGCGCACGAAGAACCTGACCTACAAAATCAGCAAGTATCCGTCCGGCCTGAACCACGCCGAGGTGGACAAGGAAATCGCGAACGCGTTCAAAGTCTGGTCTGGTTACACCGATCTGACGTTCACCCGCAAAACAGGATACCATGACAATGTAAGATATACCTTTACTATATCGCTGATTGCTTTTTACATTCGTATTACATAAATGACTGACATTCAGCCTGGAGATAACAGGATGACGTAATACAATAGGATGCAACAATGATACGCAGAGAGAAAGATTTCTTCGAGTTTAATGAAATTTCTTTGATTGGAAGAAATTTGACTTTTGGAACCGAGAAAACGAGTGTTTAATTCAACAAAACGGATTGTTTCCTTTCTCACACTATAAATATATTTATGTCAACATGTTTCTTTTATATTTTCATTCAAACATTACAATGGTTGTCGCAAACAATAAATTGTTTGAAAGAAGTGACATTGTGTAGAAATATTTTCGAGGACTTCTTCCTGTTTCAGTGGGACAATAATTAATGAAATGCATTTTTTTCTTAATTTAAAACGAAGTATTATTTCCATTAAATACTATTGTTTTCCATTAAACGGCATGGCTCACTCTAGTGGGACAACAACCTTTGCGTTCAAACAAAATGATATTTGACATTAATCGTGCACTTTGGGGCCATTATAGATCCCAGTCGATTCATATTTCTATCGCGTTTTTTTTTACATTTTCAATAAGTAAAATATTTAAGTGAAAAAAAGAAAAACATTCATTCTTTTACATGACTCTATTCTATAGACTTCAAAGTATATTCAAGATTTTCTACAAATTTTTATTAGCATTTTTACAGACTTTAAATAAGCGACACAAGTGGCCCCAGTTATTTAAGGCGCCAAAAAGCTGTGTACACGATTGGTATTAAATTATGTTGTTTACATTGAACAAACCCAAGTCAAGCAAGCGTGTGTACCAAATCGGCAGAAACCTTTTTCTCTGTGCACAACATTTCTCTAAGAGGGAGGGGGATTGTTTTAGGTACACATCGAAATCAGATTCGAAATAGGCGAACACGGTGACGGTGATCCTTTCGACGGGCCAGGTGGTACCTTGGCGCACGCTTACTTCCCCGTGTACGGGGGCGACGCTCACTTCGACGACTCCGAGCGATGGACCATCAAAAGCTACCGCGGCACCAACCTCTTCCAGGTTGCCGCGCACGAATTCGGACACTCGCTCGGCCTGAGCCACAGCGACGTCAAGAGCGCCCTGATGGCGCCCTTCTACCGCGGTTACGATCCTCATTTTACCTTGGATCGCGACGATATCGACGCTATTCAGGTACATAAACCCGACGAATTATATTCGAACGTGGATGTGATTCGTCTTCAACGGCGAATATTGCGAAAAAGATATCTTTGTGGCTTCTGACTTAAAAATATAAAAAAACATGAAAATCATTTCAGGCTTTGTACGGAAAGAAGACTAACCAGGGAGGAGGAGGAGGAGGGGGTCGAGGGACGACATCGCGGCCGTCACCGCCTGCCGAAGAGGATCCCGAATTGTGCAAAGACCCGAAGATCGACGCGATGTTCAACTCCAAGGACGGCGAGACGTTCGTGTTCAAAGGTAGGCACGTGAGCTACGGTTTCTCGAAAATTTCGACTCGGGCAATCGACAAGACAAGACGACGAGTATTGGGATACTGAGACTATGAAACCTCCAGGTAAATACTACTGGAAATTGACGGACAACGGTGTCGCCAGTGGTTACCCCAGACGCATCAGCAGCACCTGGAAGGAGCTTCCGTCGAACATAGACGCCGCGTTCACGTATCGAAACGGCAAGACTTACTTCTTCAAGGTGATTAAACTTACTTCTGGGGGATACTTGAGAAAGGGGTTTATCATGAAAATAAGTCAACCCCGATTTCTCTCGTCAGCCTGTGTGCCAACTCCAGCCAAATTCAGATCTGTGCTAACTGTGAATTTTCGTCACAGGGCTCGCAATACTGGAGGTACATCAACACGACCATGGACGGCGACTACCCGAAAGAGATCAGCGACGGTTTCACCGGCATCCCCGATCACATCGACGCCGCCACTGTGTGGACCGGGAACGGCAAAATCTACTTCTACAAAGGAACGAAATTCTGGCGCTTCGACCCAGCATCGAAGCCACCGGTGAGGAGCAGCTATCCCAAGCTGATCAAGAACTGGCAGGGTATACCAGATCACGTCAACGCCGCAGTGACCTACAAGGGCTACACTTATTTCTTCCAAGACAACGCCTACTACCGATTCAACGACCGAACGTTCTCCGTAAGTGACACAGTGGATATTCTCTTTTCAGCTTTAGCAATAAAGCGGACGGCACGTAGAAAAACGCAAACGACGCACAAATTGATCAATCACGGTCGATTATTCCTCGGACGTAAGGAGTATAATCGACTGTGATTGATCAATTTACTTACTGCTTACGTCTTCCTGTAAGCCATGGCCCTAATTGTTTTTTTCTCCCGACCATGCGTGACGACGGCTACATTTTGACAATAGAAAGTCGCGTCGTGCTCGACGCAATGTTGCAATAATGTAATAATAACAAACACCTTCTCCCTTATTCTCTCTTTCGTATCATGCTCCAAATTACGGGGCGTTTTAATTATCTTTATACAGAAACGAGAAATTTATTGCTATATTATATATATATATATATATATGTAATAAATATTATACAAAACTCACACTTTCTCTT
This sequence comes from Dinoponera quadriceps, assembly GCF_001313825.1. Lineage (NCBI taxonomy): Eukaryota > Metazoa > Arthropoda > Insecta > Hymenoptera > Formicidae > Dinoponera > Dinoponera quadriceps. The sequence continues at coordinate 267,904 of NW_014555637.1, forward strand.
AAAAAACATACATATGTCTATATAAGTATATATAAATATATTTTATATAGACTTATAAAATATGTATTTTTTAAATATAATCGAAAGAGAGAGAGAGAGGGAGAGGGGGGGACGAAATTCTATAAAAAAGTAATATTACGCGTATAAATTACTTATGTGTAAAATAATAATTTCTGACTCAGGTGGACAGCGCTGATCCCGCCTTCCCACGTTCGACGGCGTATTGGTGGTTCGGCTGCAAGTCCGCCAACAGAGGGACGCTAGGTAATGAGCTTTGGCCATTCAATTTTGCCAGCAATCTGGACGTAGCTGACGGTGGCATGTACAGCGATTACGGTAGTCATGACAACGTCGGCGACATCATTTTAGACGCAGGTACAAAACCTTGATGGAATCCTGCCTAGCCTCGCAGAAACGTATCCACTGTCCGCTGACACTGCCGCGGAAGAACGGAAATCACGCCGGCGTCTTTTTTTCCGCAAAACTTTCCGAACGTTGGTCTTCAGCGCGTTTACCCTAATCACTATTACCATGATCGCGCTAATTGCCGTTGATTCAGAACGTAATGCAACAATGTTCCGAGAAGGTTGAGGTGAATAAGTTTCCGCGAATCGACGATGAATTGCGCATCCGTTTAAATTTAATACCCCGTGTCGCGACAGTGGATAACCTAGTAGTGTAATCTCGCTCGTTCTACTTCGTTGGAAATAATCCACGTGGAAACAAATAATCCGCTTGTACGGCAGAGGCAGGCAGGAACCGAGAGATTAAAAACTTTGGTGTCTCGTGCACCTGGCTACTACGATACTCTGGGGCTATCACGCATCGCGAATAGACTTGTGTGCACGCAATACTTTCGGTTGGAGAAAACGTCGATCTCTCGAAATTAGCCGCAATACGTAATAATACAGACGCGACGTGATGTTGCAACGAGCCGGGTCCAAATTAGAACGTATGTTGTAATCTGTCCTCAATAATATTATGAGAATCGCTATTCAAACGGCTCTTCCACATATCCCGTGCATTTTATCGAGCCGCGGATCGCTAAAATCGGATGTGACGCAACGCGTGTGTTTGACAGCACAATAAAAATGTAACATATATTTCGAATACTACCAAATGTGTCACATAATTCGAGTATCCTATCAGGAACGGACGTTGCGAAACGATCGGAATTAAACGGAACGTCGGAACACGAAGTAATGCCTGCACAATTGGTCTGAATGTAAAAAGAAACAAAGAAACGACTTCTCGAGGGTGACAGTCGTCGTTATTTTGGGGACTCCGAACACAGCGAGATGGCACCGCTCACACCACTAACGAAGCGTGCTCGGATTTTGAGAAAACGTACACGTAACTCTACTAATCCGTCTTCTAAAAATGAGTAGCACATGAAACGCACGTAAAACACTAATTTACTAACATCATAACATTATCACTCCTCGCCGTTTACTCTAACCATGTGATCGTCAATCATCGTCATCGTGGGCTCGCAGGACGAAGGCTCCCTTTTTATGATTTTTACCTCAGATCCGATCGAAATCATTTTCTATTCGTGACGGACCATCCATTATCTCTACGCTCCGAGTGTCCAAGTTGATATTTTCACGCGTCGTTGGTAATCTCGCGAAGTAGCGAAGCCCGCAAAGTATTTATTAGCCAGGCGGCGGGTGTGAGCCGAGTTTTGTTTACGAAAAACGCCGACGTTGAGAAGTAAGAGACGGTGATCGCGCGAGAGATCTCCTCGTGTGTCACCTTCGCCGCATCCAGTTTGCAGACAAGAGTAAATATTCTACTAGGAATAAGAGAATCTTTTCCATCTTTTCCCATTTTCATTTTCATCTCTCGCTTGGCACGGACGGCTCTCGTTCAGCACTGTACGGTTGTGGTCTCGTGTACTGCGCCTTTTCATTCTGCGTCGCTCTCTTTTTCTCTCTCTCTCTCTCTCTCTCTCTCTCTCTGTACTCTCACCGGTAGACACGGTACATTGTGGAACGCGCGCGAAACTTCATTCAGCATGAGTAGTCTCTCCTATGCCTTGCATCATCGCACGCATTTAATCGATACTCACACCATATATGGGTTGTACCAAAATTAGAATCATAGCACACAAAAGAACGTGACAAGTAGTCTTTCACGAAACTGTGCAAGACTGGCAAAGTTGCGTCGAGAACTCTCGATTAGCCGAGACTCGCCGTTTATGAAAATCCTACCGCTTGTGGCCGGATTTCTATCAATCCGCGATTGAAACTTGACCCGAGTTTAAACTTTCTTCAAACGAAGCAGACTCAAACTCGGGTTAAATTTTAATCGACGTTGGTGGGAAGGGGCTTTGAATATCTTTTTGTGTGCTACGTGCCTCACACGCTTCACCACCGGCATACGCGTCCACCTCAAAATTCGTACACATACGAGAGAACGCGCGCACCTGCACGCGAGCGCGAAACAAGGAAGTGCATGAGTAATCACCGCTGCCGTTGGCAGTTGCGTTGTTTGGAACTTAATCTGTCATAAAAGTGTGGTCTCGACTCGCCCCTTTCTAACAATACCAACTGACCTCCTTTTACGGGAGACCCCCCTCCGCCCTTACCTCTCTGTCCTGGTATTCATTCTCTTTTTTTACAAATTCTTGGTTTTACATTTGTAGCACCCCCCCCCCCTCCATTGTGAACACTCGTTTTATGCGCACGCGTTGATTTAATTTTTTCACGTATACACTCCCACACACACGTCCTCGTTGCACGACTATTTGATTTCAAAGTGTCCCGTGTGATTAGATCCTCTACGGAGGATTCAATTCATTTAATTCTCTGGAAACATGGCATGCACTGGTTCTAAGTTGCACAATCTTTTCCCCCTTTTTCCCCCTCTGGGTCATCGACCAGGTTCAAATGTGGGACAATGCACGATGATAATTTCTTAACCTTAGATCCTGATAAGTTTTAAGTTTTGTCTTTATGTTCTCCTTCTCGTTACTGACGTGCTCTTCACCTTGATTATTCTCAATCCGGGAAAAAATGTCTCATATATAATTATGTATAGAATATGTCGATATATAAAAATATATAATTATATATTAATATATATATTTATATATAATCATATATAACTGTATCGCCCCACTTCATATATAATTATGTATTTTTATACATTGACATATTCGTATACATGGCGCCTTATATATAACTATATACAATTATATATAATTATATTTAATTATATATGGGCAATTTTTCCCCGGATACTTTACTGTGATCGTCGATTAATTAGAAATCTATGAGAAAAGCCGTAAAAGACCATAAAGCTCCTATCTAAAAGATTTAATATATATTTTACGATGTACAAACTTGGTACTTCTGTAACTTGTAACTTTGACACGCTCATTTCTTGTTTATTTTAATTGAATACACATAAAGTTTCGTTATTAAATTTACAATATAAATTTTGAAATCTTTTTTTAAATTTACAATGACAAAAAGCTATACCGTATGAAAAATATATAGTTCCTAGATAAAATTAATTTCGATTCTTGTGGTAAACGTTTTATGTATATTTATGATATTTTACATTGGCAATTGTCTTCACAAGGAAAAAACGATTCAGAGACAAGACACAAGGAACTTATATTTCATGAAAATTTAATCTCAATCGAAACTCACGGCGTGCTCTTTTTTTACTTATATTCGATATAACGCTCTAACATATAATTCCGTATTAAAAAATTATTTACACCAATTTATTCAGCAATACACGGTGCGCCAAGAGTTCCAACGAAACGGCTTTTCTCTGCAGCGACGGCCCCATATTCGTTGTAACATACGAATTTTGTACTATTACTTCTGTTCGGCCATCTTGACAAAAATGTTTGAAGTTTCATCTACGATTCTATAATCAGACAGCCATCTTCGATGCTGTCATTGCTCATTGTCATTTTCAAATATACGTGATGAACACGTACGTACAAGTATCAGCATATGAAATGAGAATCGTGCATTCGTGCAATAGAGCTAAATACGTACGACGAAACGGAGCTTGTCGCTCGATCACGACAAAATTCGAGAAGGAGACTCACCTCACGAACGCAGGTCGATCCGACCGCCCGCATTAACCGGGAGCAATCGCCTTTTCCAGAGGACAACAATGTACACTCCGAATTCGGGAGAAAGTGAGCGAGACCGAAAACGGCCCACGCGACCGGCATAATACCGTGCCAAAAAAACCCCGTATTTTACGCGCAGAAAACCAAATAAAAGTTCCAAACAACAGCGACGAACGAGAACGGCGGCGGCGGCAGGCTGGCGGCCCGCAACAGTACAGTTTCGCGCGTCTCTCGGACGCGCGCATGCGCACGCCCGTCCGCACAGTTCCACCGTTAGTGACAGAAAGCGTCACACCACCACGATTCAAATTTGAACTCGACAGGAGGCACCGACGAGCTCGTCACGTCGTCGAACCACAATCGCGCGGGCTCCGGGGCGACGGCGACCTTCGGGGGCCAGTCGGAAAGGGCATGGCAGCTGCAACTTGTGCTCAGCATCGTAACGACGATCATCGCGAGGTTCGTCATCTCCACGTAAAGGACGGCGCCCGACGTTCCAGCGACTTATCGATTGCTCGTCTCGATCTCGAAGCAACCGAGTGGCAATATCGAGTCGACGCGCGCGCGCAAGTTGACGCGAAAGCATCGACGGCGATACCGACTCCGTTCGAGGATACGACGTAAACGTCGCCACGACGAAGGACGTCTCTGTCGCGCCAACGACGCGATCGTTGGAAGAAAAGAACGTATCGAATGTCGCCGATGCAGCAGTCTAAATGTTTAGGGATTCGCGCGTCTCTGCGCAATTAAGTATAGATAGCTAGGAAATTACGACGACGAGCTGTGTTCTCGCTAGTGCTGCCCCCTGTCCTTTCAACCGCGTGCTGCGAGAGCGCGTCGTTTGAAAATGACTCGCGCGCGAATCGTAGTGTAGTCACACTCCTTCGACGTCGGTTCTTCTTAACCGTGAAACAAGATGAATGTGAATGTGAAGTTTGGCGAGAGAAACTGAGAAGGAGGAAACCCGCGGGAGAAATGTCTTATATGTATAATTGTAATTGTATATTAATATATATATTTATATGTAATCATATATAGCTGTATCGCCACTTCGTATATAATTATATATTTTTATATATGGATATATCCTATATATATACATATATGACGCCTTATATATATAATTATATATAATTATATCTAATTATATATAGAAAATTTTCTCCCGGGAAAGCACGGTTAAGAAGAAGAGACCTTCGAATTCGCACGTTTGTTCATGAAAGCGTGTGTATTATATTTTCGAATAACGTTCCCAAGTTTCACGCAGCAACGTAACACAGGACCCCTCTACACTGCCTATTTATTCGCGTGTCCACCAAGTTGCGAAGACTTCGATGTTACAAAGGCACTCACCGATTTCTCGAGACCCGACCGTGCGATTGTTATCATATGAGATGTACACGAGATGGCACATCTTAGGATTCATATCGAGACATCGCGACAGTTGAATGATTAGAAATATAGCCGGATCAGATTCTTGACTGACAATATCGTCAAAGAAACACTTGTTGATTAATGATGACGTTACGTGAGTATTATAGATCCTGCTGCCTGCGTAAATACCAAAATATCTTGCGTATGATACGAAATAATCTTTTGCATATTACTCCTCTGTATATTATTTTCTCTTCAGTGTCTAATCGTTCGCATTCGTTCGTACGGATATATATGAATTATCTATAGTACTCATGTCACACCAGAACTATGTTTACGATTACGCTAGAATAATTGTTATCTTTATGTGCAAGTGCCTTAGAAAATATTTTTGTAATTTATACGCTAAGGAAGATTGTACACATGTCACACATGTCTGTCCAAGAGCAGCTTTCTCCATATGTATACCACTTCAAATCGTCGAACGTCCGGTATCTCCTTCGCCACGCGACGTTACGTTTGAAGAGAATTATCTCCCGGTCGTTTTTATATATAAACGCTTCCATCGCGATTTCCCAGTATAATAGCTTGTTTGTCGGATAATTTTATACGCAACTACTTGTAGCTAGTATTGTCGACATAATTGTACGCAAGTTGTCAGACCGACTTCTGACAACAATGGTGCTGTGTGCGAGAATTTATATATACCGTTCTTATGTATAAAGCGTTAGATTCTAGAACGTACAAGATGGAAGTGCACTTCGAAACGCGTCTCAGAGGGGACGCATCTTCTCTGGCAGGGGGAAATATTTTCGAGGAAAGATTACACGCGTTGAGAATCGTCTTCGCTGTATCCCAGTATTAACAGATGTCCAAAACGTTGTTAATACTCTCACTTGGTATTTTCTTACATTTTGAAACGTATCTTAGTGGTGTAATACCGTAAGTGTTTGACCAGTACTTAATTGTTAAGGATTACGTAGTCTCAAGTGCTATCAGAGTACAGAAAGAAAGGCCTCGTACCGTCGATATTTATTGAATGGTATATCCGCAGAGAACAGCAATTTATTTTCTACACTACTTTGCTTTGAATTAATTCAATGTAACACATTAACGATATGCAGTTCTGGGGAGGAGAGATGCAACAATCGAATAATACAAATAAATCTAATCGTACAAAGCCTTTCTTCATGTCACTACTGATGTCAGGGTGTTAATGATTCATATTGAAACTTGCCACGCTACTGCGTCGTGCCCTGAATAAAATCTCTATTGTATTATATTTTTCATTGTCATACAAATAGTATTAATAAATACGTACGTTTATTTTAATCATACGATATCCTTAGTTCGATATCATCATATTTGCAAATCTTGCGAATTCCAAATTATCCAATAATACCGACTTTAATATCAACCGAACCCAGGAAAGAAAAAATCATATATAGAATTTGCCCATATATGACTATATATTAGGTCTAGTAAAAAGTAATCCATTATTTTTCCAATAGAGGGCTTTACTAATCTGTATCTCGCGTTGTATAAGTCCGATAGGATTACGCCAGATGGCGTTAGAAAGATAAGATTTCGTACTAAAAAAAACCTCTCAGACAGTTTTGTGATTGCTTGACTCAATATTGTTTGAGCGCGCATCAAAGATGGACACCAGCAAAGAGAAAATACGCCATATTTTACAGTTTTTTTTCGATAAAGGCGAAAACGCAAGCCAGGCGGCTAAAAATGTGAATAATGTTTATGGTTCTGATACTGTAAGCGCCAATCACGCGCAATTTTGGTTTCGTCGATTCAGTTCCGGTAATTTTGATGTCAAAGATGCACCACGCTCCGGGAGGCCAATTGTCGAAAATGTTGATAAAATAATGGAAATCGTCGAGTCCGACCGTCATGTAAGCACCGTTTCGATTGCCAAGGAGTTAAACATTGCACAAAAAACCGTTTGGAACCATTTAAATGAGGCTGGATTCAAAAAGAAGCTCGATGTGTGGGTGCCACACGAGTTAACGCAAAAAAACCTCATGGATCGAATTTCCATCTGCGAATCGCTGCTGAATCGCAACAAAATCGATCCATTTCTGAAGCGGATGGTTACTGGTGATGAAAAGTGGGTCAATTACGACAACGTCAAGCGAAAACGATCGTGGTCGAATCGCGATGAGCCGGCGCAAACGGTGGCCAAGCCAGGGTTGACGGTCAGGAAGATTTTGCTGTGTATTTGGTGGGATTGGCAGGGAATTATCTACTATGAGCTGCTCCCCTACGGCCAAACTCTTAATTCCGACCTGTACTGTCAACAATTGGACCGTCTGAAGGAAGCAATCGCCCAGAAGCGGCCAGCTTTGGCCAATAGGAGAGGAATTGTGTTCCATCAGGATAACGCCAGGTCACACTCATCGATAGTGACTCGCCAGAAGCTCCGGGAGTTTGGTTGGGAGGTTCTTTTGCATCCACCTTATAGTCCGGACCTGGCACCAAGTGATTACCACCTGTTCCTGTCTATGGCGAATTTTTTTGCTGGTGAAAAATTCGCCTCAAGAGAAGCTTGTGAAAATCGACTTTCCGAGTTATTTGCCAATAGGGACGAGGGTTTCTATGAGAGAGGCATAATGAAATTACCTTCGAAATGGCAACAAGTTATCGAACAAAACGGTGCATATTTGACCTAAATCGGATCATTGTAACTATGTTAAATAAAGCCTCCAATTTGATACAAAAATAATGGATTACTTTTTACTAGACCTTATATAATCAAATACGTCCACAACGAAAAAATATTGTTGTTTACAAATTATATGCAAATATAATCGAAGTAAATGCTTCTGGCCATTTGTGCTTCTGACAGCATATGATATCGACATTTAATTAAATGACGTAACATCATTATTTTCGCATAGATATGATCATATATTGTAACCACATATATGGGCAAAATCCATATATGATTTTATATAATCATATATAATCATATATAATCATTTTTCCCCGGGAAGAAATATCAGTTATACGAAGTAACTGTAAATATATATATTTACAGATGCATTTATATTTACAAAAAGAGTATATATATATTTACCGTCCTTTACCGATTTTTATGAGATCACTCTTTAATACTGGTTTATACTCGAAGAGTTTACTGTAACTTTTCAGGAGCTGTTTCCAATAATATGTAACGTCCGACATTCGCAAGTTATTCCATATAAAGTCCCTTCCGCGATCCGCGATCTTCTTAGCTAAATCATCATTGTCTATCACGAATGTGATTAAATCCCTGAAAACATAATAAAATTAATTCGGGAATAACTTAATAAAGATACGAATTACCATATATAACAATTAACTATAACGTTATTATTAACTATTATCTTACTCCAACTCTTTCTGATCTGCGTGTCTGGAAACGGGTATATAGTGTATCCACGGTTTCATGGCATCGTAATAGAATTCGGTCCATTCGTCGCCGACATGAAAGACCAACGATCGGCACAAAAACAAATGCTTGTGCCGAAATGAAGCTGCCACACCTCGGAAATTGAATAAGTATTTATACGCGCAATGCGACTCCAAGGACACCACCGATGCTGGCTCCCGGTGCAGAGTATCCTGAAATAAAAATTCAACCTTATAATGACGCAAGTTTATTAACATAATTAAATGACTAATAATTCGATGCGAAGTATAATTAATAATTTAGTAAAGTTAATGAATAAATCAGTGGAAATGTGATAATACCTCATTAGACTTCCATGCTTGGTTTTTAGTGTATTGAGCATCTACCAAGTAAGACTTATTTCGGCTCAACAGAATCAAATTGTCACGTTCCGAACTTGTTCGGGATCCACGAAAGAACCCTTTGCTCTCTTTCCTCTCCCATGGGGTTTCCATGTTTGCCTTATTTAGAGATTTACGATGTTGATCCCATCTGCCGAGGCCACGAGGATACAATGAGATAGCTGGACCGCCTTCCCAAAATGCCCATGCTGGATACATAATATCATAATACTGTGGTGTCTATAAATACATTTTCCAAACTGCTCAACTTTCGCTAAACTTACATCAAATATATAATTTATAATTGTATAAAAATCTATTCTCACAGCAAAAGCTTCGGAATTGATAACAAAACCATCGCTTACCTTACTGAATGAAAAAATGGGCAGGGGGTTTCCAAAGTATTCACTAGATTGGGGATAATCTCTAGTATTTATAACTAAATCCATATCTGATAAATTAGCGATTACTTTTAAAAGGAAATGTTCAATTCCAGCACATCTGGATGGAAACATACAGTCTTTCTCTCTGTATAATGTACCCTTAATTAGTTGGTAAAATGTACCTCTGCAATTGTACAAAGTTTCAGTTTAAATAACAGACAGAAGACAAGTATATTAATAACAAAGAACTATATGCTATGGATACCTGGTTTTAGCGGCATTTATCATCTCTTCATTTATGCCTTTCTTCTTAAAAGGCCTTAAGTCTCGCAAGATGACGTATTTAAAACACTCGTGCTTTGTGTTATTGCATTCTTTGTAGTTTTTTTCTGCATCTCGAATTGTTGTAAGATACTTTTGATATTTTTCATTTATTGCTAATGACAAACAAGAGGGATATATAGTAGAGATTTTATATCGTCATACCGCATTGTATATACAGGTATTGTAAAATTATGGAAGATTAAGTTTTTAAGTTTGTTAATGTACATAGGTTGCAAGAGCAACATACCTTTTGTGTACATGAACGGTTTCCCGGCGTCAGTTTCACTTTCTTGACAGGACTCTGCATCGCGTGCGGAACAGTATTCCTCTTGGCTCAATCCACCGACAAGAACAGTCAAGAGGATGATCGAAACTGAGACTGACATATTTGGTTAAAAAGAGAGCCAGCGATCGCGAAAATGACAAATTACAAACACAGCCATCAGCCGCTCTTCCGCAAAGTGGTCGTCCCAACTGGCGACACCTAGAAAAATGTGAAGAAAGCGGAAACTACGATCGCATCGAGTACAGGCGTCGATTCTATTAATCGTTGATAATCGTTGATGCTAAGATATCTCGACGTGGCAGTAGATGTCAGCACTTAGTCCCTCTAGTGAACGACGTATAATTGCGTTTCCGGTTCTTTTTAACTGTATTTCTCGTAGTTGCTTGCAATCTACCCTTTCCTTCTCTTTTCGGCCGAATCTTAAAGGTATGTATACCTTTGTGTATTTCACAGTGTATTTCATTCATTGTGTATTTGATTCAACATATAAAATTTGAGATACATCATTCAAGGAACGGAATGTGATACAACGAGCTACTGAAAAGAACAAATCTTTAAATATGTATCTCTTTCAAGATACGACCCATGTATGAGAACGTTATTTCAAATATAGCCGAGTTACACGAAACCTGGTTTCAAATATTAAATATTAACGAGTCATATATTAGTCGGGAAAGAAAGATTATATATAATCATATAAAATTATATACAATTATATATAATCATATATAATTGATATATGAATTTTGCCTTTATATGGCTATATATATATAATTATATATGTCCATACGAAATCAAAATACAGTCGAGTGAAAAGCGGAAGGAATATTTTGATTGAATTAAGTGTTTACACTGCGAACAACCATAAACATAAGCATTTACTTCAATTATATTTGTATAACGTATTTTTTAAATGTAGAACATGTATAATTATACATATATGATTATATATGGACATGATTACATATAAACAAGATTCATATATAATCATTTTTCCCAGGCGGATAACACAAGAAGTCGCAGAATCATCCGGAGCGCGTTCTCAGGACGTTTCGTGCTATTTAGGATTTATATCGTGTGAATAATTATCACTTAATCGCAACAAAGAGCTACGTTATCTTATTTTAATAACGCGACTTGTATTAAAATTAATAGATTGTTAATAGTCGATGAACGCTATTATGGAGCCGTTTTTCGAAACGTTCAAAAGAACGGACCGTTAACGATTTGATACGTTTACACGCCCGAAGACGGAAGACAATTGAACAGTGCTGGGAACGGAAATCTAATGGGGAAACGATAAGATCCCCTTTTCCTCACTTTCTTGACTCTCGTTGCGATCGGCTTTTGTTTACACCGTGGAGAGTAAGTGCCGCGCATAAATTGTTTTAAATGATCTCGCAGTTTCTCCGTTTTCATTATACATATATGATTCGACACAAGCAATAATAGTATTATACTCATTAATAATAGCGTTGGAATGTTATATTACTCTTTATGAATATGAAACTATCTCTTCATGTCCCATTCTTATTTGTATCTGTTCTTTTGTGGTTCATTACTTGTAACTTAATACTCGTGAATTTCTACCGATTGTCACGAAGGGACAGGTGCAACAGGTGCGAGCACGATCGTTCGCTTAGCACACACACTACATGCTTGCGTCGCTTCTCAATCGGACAAGCCTTTTTATCGGATGCATCCGCATGACTTTCAACCTTTAAACTTTGACAACGGATCATCTTACCCCTTTTTATGAAGTTTCAGTATCAGGATCGCGGAGGTAAATAGAGATAATATCGGTTTAAGTCGTTAATAAATTTCCGGCACAAAGAGATATAGCTAATACACAACTCGGACAACACGATATCCAAAATCGGGACATAAGACGTCTTACTTACAGACATCTTTTAAAACGTCTTAAAGTCGTCCCGATTTTAGACATTCTGCTTTCCAGGATGTATTCCCTTGTATTTCTATTGTACAATATTTCACTGAGGAATCAATCTGGAAAAGCACGAAACACTGTTACGAACGCCTTATTTTATGAAAGGAAACATAAGGAAAGAAAAAAAACGGAAGCTACTTATATCGCTGAACTCAATAATTCAAAGGAATCGAGTCGAGCGCGTCGTAATTACAGAAGCCAAGTGCAGCTCAAAGTCGCGTTATTCGTCGCGTTATCGCAAGAGCGATCGCGAGTACAAAGGGGAAAATTTGCGATAATCATAATCTCTTCGGCGGCGCCGATGGCCGGATAATGATTATGGCAAAGCCTCAGCGGGCTTCAAGCGGAGGCAGAGGAACAATGGCCGCGAGAGGATCGTCCTACTTACGCAATTCTTAGATATTCACGCAGTCCGCGTACGCTACGCACAATTATCGCTTTGTCCCTCGGTTCCGCGGCCGCCGCTTACTCGGTTCGGGGTCTCTCACGGAGTTTCTCTCCGTTTTGCAATTTTTCCCTTCGTTATCGCGATTGAGAAATCCGCCGTCAGGTTGCTTTTCCGCGAAAAGCGATCAATTATGGACGCTCACGTACGACGTGCGTACGGTCGCGTGAGAATACCGGTGCCTTCCTCTGATCTAGAAACCGCTCCTCCATGCCGCTCGCCACGATTGTTTTCCTCCTTGCAATTATAGGATACGCACCGTCCAACGACTAATCTCTTTCTCGCGATTGCGTCAAGCCGCCCCGAGTTAACCGTCTCTTTTCGAGCGCTCTCGTGTGTAGGTGACTATTTGTTGTGTTTCCAATAGAATCTCTATAATTAGAGTCCGGCTATAACTGTGATTTTGTCCAAATCCTTCGAGGGAGGGAACATGTATTCGCAATTTCTCTCTCTCTCTCTCTCTCTCTTTCTCTATCTCTCCTTAACGCAACTTACATAGAGAAAATATTGTAACAAAAATTACTACGCAAATTTCGTAATGTTGGACTATATTCGGAATTATAATTGAAATTATGACGTATGTTGTAATCTTTTGTGATATTGTACTTCATTGTACACATCACTAAAGATTATAACACATGTCATAACTTCAGTCATAATTCCGGTATGGTCCAACATTACAAAATTTACGTGGTAATATTTACTGGAATATTTGACGTTTACTACTTACTGTCAGTATACCGTGACGCGCGCTCATGTAAGTATCTAATACGGCATAGTAAAAAACATGCCGAGTGATGATAATTGTTGAAAGTTAGCGGAAGAAATGGATGGATGCGCAGCTCCATTTTGTAACAACTCGTCAACGAAAGCATAATGAAAGTGTTTCCGAGAGATCCTCGACGCCGGGCTCTGTGGGCGCAAAATGTTGATCGGGAATATCGGATACCAACGAACAATTCTTTTCTTTGCAAAGTTAAATCATAGTATAAAAAAAAGAGTCCTATAAGGGATAACCTATAAGTAATATCGTTTTTTTTCAGATTGAATAAATATCGCCATCTTGTTCGTGGACGTGATTTATTATTACATAACCTACGTACTAATTAAATTCATTGACATTTAGTGTGCTTATTGTGAAATTTTGAAAGAACAAAATATGAAATAAAATAAAATGTTGCATAAGTATCAAAAAGCCTAATATATATTCTATGATTCTATAATAATTCTATAACAAAATAAAAATAAATAACATATTAATAAAAATAATTCTGATAACGTTAATTTTATCAAATTAAATATGAGCGGGAGATGACAAAACATGGCGGAGCAATCGATGCTGGCTAGCTCACGGTCGAACATTGATTATAGGGTTTTCTAGTTTCCAACAAAAAGAAACCCGCCGGACATCTCTCTCTCTCGCGCAAGGGACACCGGAAAGGGAGCATGGGGAATCGCGAGGGCACGATTGAATCATAATAACGCAACATATCGGCGGAAGCTAATTATAATTAAATTATGGGTCGCGGCTCTTTTTTGCCTCATTCACTCGTTCGTTGAATGGGGTTTTGTGAAAGCCCCTCCGGACGGATGGGCTTCCTCCCTTCTCAGTTCCCCGCTTGGGAAGTCTGCTACCGCTTCCTACATACGTCGCCTGTGGTCCGCGACGACTTTTCTTCTAATTACGTCGCTCTACCGTGTAAATGATTTCAATGTATGACGCGGCATTAATTCTGCGGCGCCCGCGTGACGTAAATTACACTTTCCAGGCACGTTCACAGCCGGCCGATTGAAATTCACGTCTCAACACGAGCGCAAACTTCAACGTGTATCGTTGCCTTCGGGAACAGCGTGGGAAAAAAAAGGAAAAACGGTAAAAAATGCCGCTCCGGCGGAGAATTAGCGAGTTACTCGCTCAAACGTATCGCCGTATCAACGCGCGTTCATTTGTCTAATCGCTGCCAGCCTATTCCAACACACTGGGAGAAAAACTTTTGTTAATTTGACGAGACACTCGCAGCAAATAGTTTGTAGATATGGGGCAACAAATGACCCTATAATGGGAGCAAATAATTCGTACACGGAGAAAAAAAGTTTGGCTGTGTTAACCAGAAAGGAAGCAGCCAGATGTATTTTGATTGAAGGAAACAGAATGTCTGGTTATAAGAAACATAATTGGGTCATAAGAATTCTGTTTCCTTCAACCAGAACGCATTTGGTTGTTTCCCCTTCTGGTTGATGCAATCAGATCTTTTTCCCATGCGCCTTCAATTTGCTACTCTACCAAACACTTCTGTATTGGCTTGGTGATACTTTGTGAAAATAACAAATGATAATGAGCGATTAGCAACGGTAATTTTTCGACCTGTTTCCTCAACAGATCGTGAAACAACAGAACATAAAGTAACTGTTCGATCTGTTTCCCTGACTGATCTTCAAATAACAAAAGAGCTTTTGTTCTGGCAACTAAGGAATTTTTCACTCAGTGCATTTTCAATCGCCGACACTTGGTCCAATTTGCAGGATCGTGCGGACGAGTGATTCTCCGATGATTTCGTGCGACGTAAGCGGTGTAGAAACAAATAAGGAGAAGTGAGAAGGCAAGATCGTTGTGGACACAGGATACGGATCGCATACAGAGACACCGACCGTGCAAGGTGACAAATCGGCCGAGCGCGCACCTACGCACAACGTCGCACGCGGGCGTCGGAATATCGCTTCCGCTCGAGCGTGCGTGTGTGAACAGGTAAGCGGAAAAATTGGCTCGAATCGACAAAATAACTTCCGGTTGCTGGCGGAGGAGGCGAGCCAAGCAAAGCATTATGTGCCGGGTGGACCAAATACGAAGCCCGCGCGCGCGCGCGCGCGCACGTGTGTCACGTCGGTGAGCGCGCGAGAGCGCGTTCGGCGGCTTTATATTTAGAATTTAACCATCGAACAAAACCGGGAATAGAGATCAGGCCACATCCGGAACCCCGTTAGACGCGGCACGCTGGCCGGCGTGGGGACGAAGTCAGGAAGGTCGAGCCGATGGGCCAAAAACCGGGCGCGAAAAAGAATCCGTCGATCCCGTCGATAGCCGGACGCGAAAAGGGGAGGAAGGGCTCTAACGCACACGTGACGCACAATCACGCGTCGATATGAACCTGGCGTGTATTTGCAACAGCAATAATAAGTTTTAGTTGGCATAACCAAATTAACGAATTATTCGTAATTAAAGCAGAAACAATTTTGTTGTCAGGATATAAAATATTTCTGCCAAGTGAATTTGTCCTTAAGAATACCTTAATTTTGTTGTTAGAAAAAAATAGTGTTCACCTACATTTATTAATTTGTTCTTACAGCTATATATATATAATTTGTAGATTCAGCAAAATAATACAGTGAATAACAAAATTACATATTCTTCAGAAATCGTTTTGCTGTGCATACAATAATTGACCGATTTTGCTGTGACAGTATAAAATTTTCTATGCCAGAAAGTTATTTTTCTCCGTGTACAGGTAGACAAAGTAACGTCTAATCGATATGGACCGAAAACTTATTTGCAAGCATTCATTCACAAACGTTCACTATGGTATTGGGTTGATGCGAATGTTCGTTCCGTATTTTGATAAAAAATAAAAATGTACATATAATATTTATTTTTAAATACAATCAATCGATTAAATATGCATCGTTTTATCCGATGATCTGCCATCACTCCAATAGCTGCATGATCTCGCGTCCTTAAAAATCTTTTGCGGGATTGTTGAATAAAAAAACTGATGTAAAAAGGAGAGGAACTTTGAATCAATTTAACTTGAAATGTTGATCCTGTGTTAAATCTTTAATTCTGCAACACAGTAGGAGCTAAGATAGCAAAGTAGTTGTAATTCCTAATAACGCTCTCACTTTCACCCTGACGATGTTTTAAATTCTGTAATAATGTTGTATACAACGTCAAATATATAGTTCTTAATGTTTATACAACGTCATTGTTAACAATATTTGACTCGAGCATTAAAAATAATATTTCTACACTACGATTTTAACACTTAGGGATATTATATCATCGAGGTAACAGTTTAAAAACATTTATAAAACATTACGTCAAAAAGTTTGCAAAATCCGCATAAAATCAACGCTTCAAAAGATTCATTTGATACTTCTTGCTTGCTGGGTAACAAACGCCAGTATCATCAAAACAGGCTTCCATTATCCAGCAAGCAGACCAGCTAACAGTAACGCTACGACAATGTTACAATTTCCCACTCAACAATATAACTGTTACACGCAACGCATGTTATATCGCGCTTGTATTATTGAGTGAGAAATGACGACACTGATTTAACGTTACTGTCAGTTGGTGTTTACTGGGCGGTCTACAGGCCGTCTAAGTAGGCGCGAGCTATCCATAAGAGCGTCCAAAAGTAGCAGGAAAATTTCGAGTCGGGGGGGAATATTTAACATCCCACGCGCGAACGATGGGGTCGTTGAATGAAGCCGATCGATCGCGGCGGTGACGTCGAGCGGCCGCGCGCGCGAAGCGTTTTCGTCATATCACGAGAGAGATTTCCAAAGAGGGCAGAGCGCGCGCGCGCGCGTGCGCATGTCACTGTTTACCGAGGAGTGTTTACGCGCGCGCGCGCGCGCGCGTTGCTATTATAATGGCGATGTAATTGCGTTTTTCACGTGCGGAGACCGTAATCTTCACCGCGCCAGATAATAATTCATCCTAATCGTGGGAAAGGCCGCATTGGTCGCGCTCAATTTCCGTAACGTTCGCACGTCTACGAGGATCCGGCGTTGTAACGAGCGCGAAGTGCACTCAATACACGCGCGCGCACAATACGCGCGCGATACCATCGCGCGCGCGTACGTGCGAGTCTTCATCATTACTCGCGCGTCGACACACGTGCGCGCGCGTATTACGGACTCGCTTCCCCCCCGCCGGCACCGAGTTTTTATCACCCGCCTGTCCCGATCGCATGATTCACACGCGCTGTGATATATATTAGGGGTTTTCATTTTCAGGGCTTCTTGGCCTCGATACGTATTTATTAAAAAAAAAGAAAAAAAACGATATATTGTATTTCAATCAAAATATTTGCCACCGCCTGCACCAACTTTTTCTCATTTTTCCGGCAATAAGTGGATTCCACGATGCAAAAAAAAACGTATCTTTAAAAGCGACCCAATCATTGATGAATTTTTTTATTTTTTCAAAGTTTCGAAAGTATGCACTTTAAAGCGCATGTTGCAATCGGAACAAGTAATATTCAGATGGTGCAATGTCTGGAGAATACGCGGGGTGCGGAGTAAGATTTCCTATCCAACTTCCAATAACTCGTCTTTCATGGACTTAGCGAGATATGGCCTGACATTGTCGTGCAAAAGAATTACCTTACGTCTTTTATTCGTGATTAGAAATCGTTGATTATCCAATGCTTGCTTTAATTTGTGCAATTATTGTGAATAGCGATCAGCTGTAAATGTTTCATTTGGTTTTAGCAACTTGTAATACATAACACTCTCATAATTCCACCAAATATAGAATATAACCTTGTTTCCATTGCGTTATTGCGAACATTGCGTTTTGGCGTCGATTTTGATGGTTATTCTGGATCAACCCACGATATTTTCCGTTTGGCATTATCATAATATATTCATTTTTCATCGCGTCACAACTTGATACAAAAATTGCTTTTTAGTGCCTTGAAAGCAGTGAAGCGCAAGTGTTATGATGATTTTGAATACCCAACTCGAATAATTCGCGTGGAATTCATTTTCCTACCCTCTTGATATTTCCCATGGCTTTAAACGACCGTACACAGTTTGACCAATATCTAATTGTTCTACAAGTTTTCGAGCGTTTGAGTTGAATCTTCATCCAATAATGCATCTAACATCAACCTTCAACACTAACCAAAATATCTAATGTTATATACGCACATGTATATACACCTCATATAACCGAACCTGCGCAGGCAGATTTTGAGTAGAGCCTGCTATAAATTTTTGATGCCGGAAAGGCAACAAATTTTACACAGAATCTGTTCTATCTGACGATGTTGCCAAATTGCCGTCAGAATCTGGCAGAGCCTACCGACACGCTATGCCAGCAAATTGATGATGGCAGAAACCAAGCAGACCTGTAACTATCTGACAGCAGATCGGCGGCAAAAATCGAACAGACTCTGCTGCACGCAGTTTGGCAGCAGGATCTGCCACCAATCTGCCGTCAAATCATATTAGTAGCTTCTGTTGACAGAACACGATCTTCCTATACAACACAAATGTTTTACAAATGTTAAAAGAACATCTGAAGACGTCCTAGAATGTCTGAGAATATCCTCAGGACGTCTCTACGATGTCTCTTGAATATTTATGCTGAATGGCTTAATGCGGACACAGATCGCTATGATTTTGTTGTGGGTTTCTGACCCGAAATTGCTGCCGATCTCTGCTGGCATTCTGCCAACGTTCTGCTTATCGGGCACGCTACTTCACGAAAGTTCTCTTTCTCCCTCTTTTTTTCTGACTTAAAAAACCCTTCCGGATAACGTTCCTTTGTGGTGACACAATGCCCGAGGTGGCCACGTGCGAACACCGGTAGATCGTACCGCGCTGACGAGCCTACAATGGTACGCGCGACGCGGATCTCTTCTTTATCGTGGCCGCGTGTCGGTTCCCGGCTGATTCCTGGCTGAAAATCGGGGAACAAATTCCGAAGTTCTCGCCGGGCGAATCGCTTCGTTCGCCGGTTCGCCCCGAATATCTCAGTTCCCTACATCCGGTAGCGCGCCGTGTAACGTTAACGGCGCACAATGCTGCGACGAGCGCTCACTTTTCTTCGCGGAGAAAGCTCTTCATCATCTTCCTTTCCGCTTATCCTTCGTCTCCTCGCGTCTTCGCGTATGCACGATTTCGCGCGAGTCACCGGAGATCGAGTCATCCCTCTCTCTCTCTCTCTCTCTGGAGAGCTCGATCGTTTTCGCTGACGCTCGCAGATAAGAGAGCATCTCTGCGATGAGAGAAACGATGGCTACAAGCAATCGCAGCAGTTCGGAAGCAAACGCGCGAGTATCGGTTCGTCGTCCGCAGAAAGTGTCACGCGAAACACTCGCCGCTTGTCATCCTTGCCGCTCATTATGACTCGCTCCTTAACGACATTGCGCCTCCTAGAACGCAGTAATTAATAAAGATTACCATCTCCCTCTCTCTCTCTCTTTCTCTCCTGCCAGATACGCCATCTGCAGTACAGCGCAAAATTGTTCGAAATTTATCGAGCATGACGCGAAAGAGAACTCGCTTTCCCAGGAGCGCCAACGGCGTAAAACCGGCCACCACGGGAGAAAGAAGAAAAAACAAAGGAACCGGCCGAATATTCGGCGGAATCCGCCCACTCGAGAGGAGTCGTTCTCCGCTCCGCTCTCTTCGCTCCCCCCCC
>NW_014555637.1:288255-292523 GCF_001313825.1 Dinoponera quadriceps
TCGAAGACACGCTTCGATTTCGAGGTGAGCACGAAGGGAGAACATGCCGGCAGGCACGTTTTGACACATCGCACGTAGCGGCACGTGCGCGATCTTGGGCGCATCGATCTCACCTTCGCCGATCGTCCCCCTGCATAGTTTCACTCTGTTCACGCTGAATGGCACGAACGGCCGAGCGATGCACGTGCTTACGTGCGTTACGTCGGGACGCATGCGCGCGCTCAACGTAAACCGTACACGCGACTGTCACTACCACGACTTCATTCATATTTTTTCCTTCTAACCGCTCCACCCGTTCCATTCACGCGCCTCGTTCCCTCTCGCGCCCGATCGGGCCGGCCTATAGCAGCGCCGGCGACTCGAGTAGTCTTCGATTGGCTACCGCTGATAATGCTCCACATCGGATCGCTGCCGCACTTATGCACGATTACTAATTAGATTTCGCGCTACTTCTTCTGCCTCGATCGTTTATGTCTCTTTCTCTCTCCCTCTCTCTCTCTCTCTCTTTGTGTCTCTTCGTCGTCGACCGACGGCCGATTAACCGAGAACGACTCAGTATTATACCATGCCGTCTGTTTCTCGTCTATTTTTATCTCTCAATTTCTTTTTCCCTTCTTTCCGCGCACATGTGTCTTACTTTTTACAACCGCACCATGCCGTGATACCGTAAGACGCGATGGACGTTTCGATTGACTGAATTCTTCGTTGCGGGGGATCGCATCGCGATTTAACTCAACGTAAAGCGCAATCGACAGTCTAACTTTTTTGGGCGGCGTGTAAAAAGTAATTATAATAATGATGTTGAGGCTCTCTAAAAATTATGTGATGTTGGGCTGTGTAATAATTAGGAATACGTATAAAAAGTGTTCATAAACGTTGTCTCGGCCCCCGCATTAAACCATTCTCGGTGTTTCGTATAAAATTCAAGCAAATGCAGAAAGTCGGACGCTGTACGGCTCATTTCATTAGCTATGAGGTATCTGAAGATAAACTTAAGACGATATTAAATACAAGATCAAGATTAAGTAATCTTTTCTATCCGCTTGAGTTTTATACGAAATACCGAGGATGATTCAATGTAGGACTGAAACGTTTATAAATATTTCTTACATACACGTTAAGAAATTTTGTAAAATTTTTAAATAACGGTCCATCGAAATCTTTAGGTTACTTAAACAAGGTGAATATGTTGAGAAATAATATGTTAACAAGATGAATATGTTAATTTAGCATATATTTTTGTACTTTTTGACATATTCCCGTATTAAAATAGCACAAAAATCTCAGTAGGTCGTTATTTACACAAAATTTCTCACAGCATACGTATTTTTAGTTATTTTACGCTTCAGCGATCGGCCTTTATCTGCCTTTATTTCCTTCATTCTAACCCTTTTGAACGTGATTGCTGCACCAAACTCCGATTAAGCTAAGCGACGATCAATTTACGCACAACTGAAATGTCCCGTTACTCCCCTTTCTCAATTTCTTCGGCAATAGAAATTTCAATTGACGACCTTGTAAGTTAATTATCGCTCGATTCAATCGGAATTTCGTGTGAACCGGGCCTTTCGGTCGCATCTCGCAGCACTTTCTCGCACGCGGCGCGCTGCACCGTCCGCCGGGATGGCTTTCCTCGTGTGCAGTGACCACATATGTAATAACCCGTTGTTAGAACGGAAGTATTATGCGAAGGACGCGTCGCGTTATCGCCGGAGATAGTGCGCCCGGAGGATTTACCCAAGACGTCCACTTCCGGCGCGATAAGGGGCGCCGAGAATCCACGTAACCCCGAGACGAGGGACCCCTGCACCTACATTACGACAACGCGAACTGCCCCCGGGAAGCGTGACTCAATAATATACGCATACGTGTGTATACGCGTGTCTAATGAATTTAGAATTAATGCGCCGCGGTGTATCGTGTAGAGCGAGCGGCTAAGTTACACAATTCCAGGCTTTATTTGCGCGCAGGCCGCGTGGGAAAAATCTGCGGCGGTAGTACGCGCGCGCGTACACACGCGCTCGAGCGAAAGCCCGTGATTTCCGTTCGCCTCTTCATCAAAAGACGCGGTCTCGATTTCCTGCTTAATTACGCGCCCCGTCGCTCGTCTATCGCGCCGCGGGAGGAGCGAGCGAGCGCGCGTGCATACCCACGTGGGAAATTCCGTGAAAGTCTTGCAAAACCGCTACGCGTATGAAGCTGGTTACGCCGCGCGCTCGTAAATCCTGACAATTAACGGTAAAGCGATTATGAATCTCGGAGCTGAGCGTGCGCGGCTCCAGAGACGTCGCGAGGCTTCGAAATCGATTCGGCCTTCTTATCCTCTCTTCCCGATTTGTCCCTTCCTCGCTGCACCGTCGCCTCCGTTATTGTCGGAGAAACCTAAACGTTCGATCGCGAGGAGTAGTAGCGCGTGTAACCTTGTGCTTGTTCGCCGGAGCAACAAAGGGGAAAGGTGGCAAAATCCTCGCAAGTTCACAAGCGAGACGTCCACGTCCTCTCTCTTTCCCGCGTTTCTCAACGCGATCCATCGATCCCGCCGGTTACCCGCTGCTCCTCTTGCCCCGGAGGTACTCTCATTTTTTCCCTAAGAAGGACCGATAGCCTAGATTGTGAGAATCTCCGCCGAGTCACGGCTTGCTCCGCGAAAATGCCCAAACACACGCACAGACGGACGCCCGTGAGAGGGTACGTCGCTTTTTGCAAATTGCTCCGCTCGACGAGTCCGTGAAACCGCGTACCTTCGATCCCGGATGTGCGTACTGTTCCGTCGCGTCAGCGAGATTTGTGTAGCGCGAAAGATTCTTCGCAGAGGAGAGTCGCAAGGAGGACACAAAGTCCAGTCAATAAATCGCTTCTTCCGTGCCCATTGTGATTCTACAACGTTGATTTTCAATTCTCCCGATCGCGCGTTAATTCCTCCCGATTTTTTCCCGGTAATCGATCACAAGCGAACAAGGGAAACAAGGGGAAGAAGTTCAGAATGGAAGGGAGAAAGTGAGACGGAGGATGAGCGAGGGAACGAGAGATGACCGGTGTACGAAAGAGAAAGAGAGAGAGAGAGAGAGAGAGAGGGAGAAGCGAGAGAAGCGAGAGAGAACGACGCGGCTCGTGGAGCTGTGCGAAGAGCGAAGAGAGGCAAAGGGGGAGAGGAAGCGGGCCATTGCGCCATCAGGAAGTGGCTCACCACTTACACACGCGCGCACGGTTAACCAACGTGAACCAACACATAGCGGTGGGCACCGACACACGCTCTCGTCTGTGCCTAGCTCCGTGCACGAGCAGGCAGGCAGACGGACTTAACGCACCGAGATAAGAAGGGAATACAGGCAGGCACCAGCGTCAAAAGAGAGAAAGAAAGACAGACAGAGGGACAGGAGAGGACGAGAGAGAGAGAGAGCGCTCTGTGGTGGGAGGGTGAAGGGATAGTCGCGCGAGCGGTGGTTTAACCCTGCGCACGTGTGTGTAAGTGCGCGCATATATGGCGTACACGCCGAGCGGAGAGAAAGAGAGAGAGAGAGAGAAGAGCGTGACGTGCGCGCGCGCGCCTTTACTTACCGGACACCGGGTACATGTCAACCCCGTAACGGCCGGCCGTCATGCCACAGGCACGCAGATGATCCATCCACGCGGCGGACCGTCCTCAGGAAATGAATGGACGCCGGTGGATCGCCCGCGGGAAAAACGTCGCGCATTTATTTCACGCTGCGATCGCACTCGTGCGATACTAACGGCGATAGCGGCGAAAACTCGAGAGTACAGCCGCGAGATAAAGCGGAGATGTGTCTGCCGAGACGCGCCTTCTCGGCGCGTGAGATCCGAGGCGAGAGGAGAAACGGAACGTCAACAGTCTCGCGGCTCGCTAAGTGAGAGAGACGACGATTTGATAGCTGTTTAATGTCACAGCTGTTCGACGCGATAGTTGTCGCTCTTTCTCTCATAATCGTAAAGAAACAACCGGTCCTCCATTCAATTCCTCCGCGAATATTCTCGGTTTCTTTTCGCGGAAGAGGCGAAGGAACGTTTCTTTCTTTCTCTTTCTCGAATTTCTTACGCGGAAAAATCGAAGAGAAACGGTGATTCTAACTGTATTTTCTTTCATAATCTCGCTTTTATCTTCTTATCTTCGCTGATTAATGATACCGTCACCCGTGTCAACGTTCCCCCGACGCACGTCGTTCGCACTCCGTACGCAGCGGTGATCCCCTCGTCACCTGGTCCTTCATTCGGTCGAAACGCGCATAACGCCTCCCTCCTCCCTCCCCCTC
>NW_014555637.1:292663-301228 GCF_001313825.1 Dinoponera quadriceps
CCCTCCCCCTCCCCCCCACCTGCCCGGTCAATCCTCACCGCCGATCGAAATACATCGCGCGCTCTTATCGAAGACGTAAGAGCCTATTGACGAGCGGATTCATTGACCAGCTCCGCGCTTATCGCCGGCGCGAGAACGAGGTTGCGTCTGTCGGTTACATCAGTGTTATCAATTACCGCCCGATTATCGGGGAATCCATCGCCTGGGCTCCTCTCCATTCTAACAATCAGCTCGCATTCATTGCTGGCGAATATCGATTTCCCCTCAATGAGACTGAGAGAGCACATGCTCAAGCGTGCACGCAGGCCCGAGGTTATCCCGCGAAAGCGCGCGCGCTTTCGCGAATTTTGTCGAACAACTCCCGGCGGCATCTCTTTCTCTCTCTCTCTCTCTCTCTCTCGAGTGCGTGTCCCTCCCCCCGAATAATTCGGCGTCAATGGATCGGCAGCCGCGAAAACGGCGGAATCTCGAGGGAACGCGGACAGAACGGATCTCGCCGATTTTCCGCCGCTGCCTCCTCCGCGCGCGCTTCTCTTTTCCCCGCGTTTGTAAAGCGCGTCGTAAGGCAGAGGTAAGGAGGAAGTAATAGCATCGCGTGATAATAGGAGGGGATCCCGCGACGTAAACGACGACGACGACGATGATGATGACGACGACGAGGAGAAGGAGGAGAAGTAGGGTAGGGTAGGATACAGGGAACGGCGGCGGCGTGGGCGCCCGCTCGTGACGCTACGCTCCTGCCTTAAACCCATTCACAGAATGAACGAACCGCCTGCGTTTCGTTCGTGTAGTCACTCAGTAGTGTCATGGAGGTAACATGGCCGAGGAGACGCGCCTAGTCCGCGTTGAAGAGAGGCTAAGGATCAAAATCGGTAGGGAGATATATAACGCTGTGCGGTCCACCGTCGTCGGCGGACGATGCGTGTGTGTAGTGCGTGCGACGGGCGTTCGCCGTCGCGGCGGATCCCGCGGGAGCGACACGCGCCGGGACGCGTTCGTTCCGCCCGCTCAGGATGTCACCTAATTCGACTCCCACGACCGTGTCCACCTTTCCTGCGCTCCGCGGAAAGACGGAGGCCGCGAACGACGCCCGTCGATCGCGCCTCGACGACGGGCCCGTCGGCGAGGCGATCCGCAACGCGATCGCGGCCGCGATCGACGACGGCGCCCGCTCGCTGTCTTTCTTTCCCGTGCGAAATTCGTCCCAGTGATCGACGCGTACATTCTCGACTCCCACGCGTCGTTGTCCTCCTACGGATGTATGTGTATGTACGTGCGTGCGTGTGGAGGTTCGTGCGTGGACTTACTTGTGTGCGTGCGTGCGTGCGCGTGTGCCGACGGTCGTATGTGCGGTGAGAAAATTGCGCGAACGGACGTGCACCGAAAATCCCGAAACGACCGCACCGGACGCGCGTACGCACGAGGACGGCTCGAGAGAAAGAGAGAGAGAGAGAAAGAGAGTTTCTGCTCGTGAATTGAGCGTTTTTTTTCCACGCCTTGGTCGTCCGGGAGTCTCCGGCGGACTCCTCGACTCGTCGACCGGGATCGAACGTGGAGAGAAAGAGTGTTTTTTTCTCTTCTGTGCTCGCGTCGGTGCTCCTCGAATCGCCGAAATTACCGCGCGATCCCGGCGAACGTTTCTCGTTTTCGTCCCGTCTCGCTCGGGACGATCTCTCTTGTCTTGTAAATAATGCTTCATTGACATTAACGACGAGCGAGAAAGTTCTTGGCTTTCATTCCGCTCCGGCGGATTTTAAGGTGGAATCAGGCTTTTGTTTCGAGATCAACGTCGCGGTAAACATCACGAGTGGACAGTGATGAGTGCCGAGATGCAATGACTAATTAATAGCTATAGAATGAATGAAGTTGTATCGTATTGCATAACAATAATCGGTATTGGCAATCAATGACTCAGTGAGAAATGATTCCATTGAAGTTACCTAATGTATGCTAAAAACGGCAGCCATTGACTGATATTTGTTTTCTAGTTATGATACCTCCTCTGATTTTGACATGAAATCAGACGGCAGTTTCGTACAAATTGAAAGAAAATCCGTGAATTTGTGATAATCTTCCTTTCATCCTGATTCTCACCTTAAAATGTTTCACGTGACAGTGTGTTCATGATCAGCCTCTGATAAATTATATTAGCGATTACATGCGATAATGGTCGCTTGCAGGAGAAGCAAAAAACCTTCAGAGTCGAAGTCATGGGTCTCCAGGTACACGAGACGTGTATTGCGCGTTGTCGCTTGACCAGGAGGAAATATTCAGAACGACGACTATGGAAAGGACTCTCAAGTAAGTTTCTGTTTGTGGGATTTACCTCAACCATGAAAATAAAAATTCGTTGATTCGACTCTCGCTTACAAGTAAATGTCTTGCATTTTGGACAGCCCATTCTTCGGAGAGGAATTTCAGTTCGAGGTACCCAGAAAATTTCGTTACCTTGGCATTTACGTTTACGATCGGGATAGACATTTAAAGCAGGATAAGATTTTGGGAAAAGTAGCAATAAAGAGGGAAGATTTAGCAACATATCATAACAAAGAGAATTGGTTTCCTTTGAAGCCAGTCGACGCTGATTCTGAAGTCCAAGGCAAAGCACATTTGGAGCTAGCTTTGCAACCTCAAGTAGAACATGCTCAGCCTAAACTTACAGTAAGGTGAGCAATGATGAGGGACAGCTATATAATACGTATGTTCGATCTGCATGTAAGTTTAAAATACAAGAATCTTCTAACAGTGTTTGATTTTATGCATTGCAGAGTAATAGAATGTAGTGAACTAACCATTAAAAATGGTAGCTGTGATCCCTTTGCAACTGTTACAGTCATCTATAGCAATGGTAAGCAAATATCAAAACGCACAAAAGTTAAAAAGAAGACGTCGTCACCGCAATTTAACGAAACATTCGTGTTTGAGGTAAGGAGGCGCATTATCTTTCCCATTTATTCTTCCATGTGTCTGGAGCACGTATCACATTTTACTTCCTTGCTTCTGTATTAGCCTGAGTTAACGGAGACCAAGGACAAGGATGTTTCTCATTATTCTATCGAAGGAGCCGAGGTTGGAGAAGTGGTTGTTGGCCTGTGGCATGCATCTCCCGGTATGGGAGAGCAATCGGTATTCCTCGGTGAGGTGCGGGTTACCCTGAGAGGATTGCAAAGGCAGCCAACCAGTACAACAACCGCGTGGTATGTTTTCTTTTTCATTACTTATTGTAAATTTACAAACTTCATATTTGAAAAAATACTGAGACCAAGCGAGAGCTTGAGAGATTTTTTAATTGGGAATCTAAGGATCTTCATTATCTTGATACGTTATGTGTGTGTGTGTGTGTGTGTGTATAGGTATTTTCTACAACCTAGAGCAGCAAAACATCGTCCAAGTAAAATTTCAAGCAATTCAACGCCACCTGGCACGTTACCGGGCTTGGGCTCGTTACGTTTGAAGATACACTACACAGCCGATCATGTCTTTCCCTCTGAGAAGTATGACATACTGAGGAGTCTGTTGCTGCAGAGTGTTAATATTCAGCCCATAACATCGTCGGCTGTTTACATATTGGGTGAAATTGTAGCTAGTAAAATGGAAGCTGCACAGCCGTTAGTTAGAGTATTGGTGCATCATGGACAATTGGTGTCTGTGATGCGAGCGCTTGCTAGTCATGAGATTTCCAAATTGACGTAAGTAAAAAGACTGAATTTATTTGAACTTGGATGCAGGCGATCGGTGGTTGTACAGGGAGAGGTAATTTCTCGTTTATTTGTTCCAGTGACCCAACAACAATTTTTCGCGGTAATACATTAGTGAGCAAAATGATGGACGAAGGCATGAGATTAGCGGGTCTTCATTACCTGCATAGTACTCTTAGACCTGCAATGGAACAAGTCTTCCTTGAAAAAAAGCCGTGCGAAATAGATCCGACTCGGGTAAAGGATGGCAATACTATCGAGACGAATTTGGCGAATTTAAAGGTATCATGTCGCAAATGCCCTGTCTTTTTCAAAGAA
This sequence comes from Dinoponera quadriceps, assembly GCF_001313825.1. Lineage (NCBI taxonomy): Eukaryota > Metazoa > Arthropoda > Insecta > Hymenoptera > Formicidae > Dinoponera > Dinoponera quadriceps. The sequence goes on from NW_014555637.1 coordinate 296,680, forward strand.
AAACAAGGTGAGTAAGCGTATTAACAGCTGCATTTTTTTTTTTCGACAGGAATACGTTGAGAGGGTATTCACGGCTATAACAACGTCGGGAGTGAGATGTCCGCCTTTAATGTGCGAGATGTTCTGGTGTTTGAGAGAGCTCGCCGCGATTCACTTTCCGAAAAACAAGGAAGTGAGGTACTCGGTGATCAGCGGATTTATTTTTCTACGATTTTTCGCTCCTGCGATATTGGGTCCAAGATTATTTGATATTACTACTGAACAAATTGTGAGTAATCGGCGAGTAAATAATGCTACGCTAAACTACGTATTATTAATATAACACTTTTCCGTTGAATTTATACGTTGCGTATATTATCGCAGGATTCGCAGACTAATAGGACATTAACATTAATATCTAAAACGATTCAAAGCCTTGGGAACTTGGTGTCTTGTAGAGGAGGCGCAGGTAGTGTTTGCAAAGAAGAATATATGGAATGTGTGTATAGGTAAGATTTAAAGAACTTTTTTTTTTCAAGAGAATTAAAGAGACTTTGCGAAATTGAAGCATCAAAGAAACTTATTTTTATGATCTGTGTAATTTTGCTTTGCAGAGAATTTTACACTGAGAAGCATATTCAGGCAGTTAAGCAATTTCTGGAATTAATATCAACCAGTAGTAATAATAGCGGTGTCACGAGACAGCGACCAACGATGTTGCAAGAACAACCAGTAGTACTCAAAGAAGGGTACGTTTATTGCATCTCGTTATTTGGCTCACATTTAATGTCATAATAAAAATCGCCGTTGAAACGTCGGATTTTCTGATCTCGTTCTAATATGTTCTAATTAATCATGTAGGGTAGTAAAATTCCATTTCTTGATCTGGTTTAAAAATGTAATGTTAAAATTACGAGATTTTTAATTACTAAAAACTCGGTGTATTTCTTTCTAATAGAATATACTTTCTCTTTATGCATACCGCTGATTGCGATAAGAGGTTGGTGATGTACAAATGCCGAACTCGTGTTTGCCGATATACGATCTTCCCGAAGATCGTTGATTACCGTTCTTCCTTTCTTACAGAGTAATGATTAAACGGGCACAAGGTAGAAAGCGATTCGGTCGCAAGAATTTTAAGCAGAGATATTTTAGACTTACTACACAAGATCTGACGTATTCTAAAACGAAGGGTAAATATTTTTCTTGCGATACGATTTCCTCTTGTGAAATATTTATGATCAACGCAACTTACGATTTACAGGTAAAGAACCTTTGTGTAAGATACCACTAGAGGAAATTTTAGCGGTGGAAAGACTTCACGAAGATTCCTTCAAGATGAAAAATATGTTCCAAATTGTTCAGCCACAAAGAGCGTTGTACGTTCAAGCTGGTAATTGTGTGGAGGAAAAGGAATGGATCGATATCCTTACGAAAATATGTCAAACCAACAGTAACCGCTTAGAAAAGTATCATCCGAGTGCATACATCAACGGTCATTGGCTTTGGTGAGTGATTCATAAAGAGTGTGTCACGCTAAATATAAATAAGTTGTGCTTATTTCTAATTTTCTGTCTATATGTATCTGCAAATATATAGTTGCCGGGCAGTTGCTGAAATTGCACCAGGGTGTAGTGAAGTGTCACCGGGCATAGAAGCTGGATTACGAATGGTCCTAGATCCGGATCGCGATTTACAGAGGATACACTCGTTAATCTTCACTAATATGCCGCGCCTTGAGACATTGATGAATGCATGTGAATGCCAGGCGGTTTATGGTGCTAGTGATATGTGTGTTATACCGGACGGAGGTTCGCCTATAGAAGATGTACCTTCTTGTTTCAAGACTTTAAACTCGTTAAGAGAAGCTGCGTACACGTTGGAGCACGAACACAGAGCCTACTTGAGAAGACTGGCGCGCGACACCAAATATGGCAGCAAGTACGTAGAATATGAAGAATTTTATATTTTTATGAAACATATATAAAAAGAAATTAAAAGTCGTCTTTTTTCGAATACATTTTATACACACATTCTTGTTACTTCGGTATTATTTTTACTAGTGTCTTTTAATTTCAATTTCAATATTTCATTCATACGTATGAAGTGATTTGCAATGTTTTGCTGTTATAGACAAGCTCCCATTGGTGATGACAACTACCTCCACTTAGCTAGTAGAGCAGGATTCGATAATCAGTTAACGAAGCGGTCGTACGAGATGGATGGTCTAAATCAGCGAGGCATAGAAACGGAGCACTACGATACGGGATATTCGCGGAAAATCGTCGATAGTCAGAGATACGACGACACATTCAGGAAGTATCTCGATTCTGACTCGATTAATCGTAGGTACGAAAACGAAAACAACTTATTGCGAGCGTATGAAAACAATGCTGATACTATTAGAAGTATCCAAAATGATCTCAAGAAATTCGATCATAGTTTAAACAATACATTAAGATCTGATAAGTCGGAGAAGAACGGTAACGAGAATATGGAGAACCACAAGAGGCTGGATAGTACCAGCCTATTGACGGTGGATGGTATTAATCTGTCAGGTACATTGTCGCAGAAATTCAGTAATTACGATAATACTAGAGTGTTAGACGAGTGTACGTTGACGAGACGGTTAAAAGACGACGCCCTTGACATATCTTGTAACTCAATGAGCGAGCGTGGCAATCATTAATTTATCTATACGATGTAAAGATACAAGAGCTGTACGTTCCTATAAATTTTTAAAAAAAGAAAGATCCTCAACGGATTTTATATTGGTTGTTTCTTTTTAAACTATGCAGCCGTTGCCTTTTCTTTGCATAGGCGAGGCTATTTTTTTGTATCTCTGTAGACATAGGATCATTTCTATCGTGTAAAAATTAATGACTTCGCTGCTCGAGGCAGTTCTCTTTGTTATGTCTGCATTTTACGATGAGTCGCTTCAATTTGTTTCTTGGGTATCGCATATATATATATATATATATATATATATAGAGAGAGAGAGAGAGAGAGAGAGAGAGAGAGAGAGCCATGAGTGGGAATGTAATTTATAATGTACCTTTTCGGTTTGTTACCATGTTGTGCAGAACGTAACATCTCGTCACCGCAAAAATCTCTACTATTTATTTATTTATTTTCACCTCATTTCTCGATACGTTGGAGATGTATGTGCATTATTAGTATAACACTGTGCGGAACTGTGTTATATTGATTGCACAATTTGTAATCTCATTCTCTGGAAAGTCGAGTTCTCGCTAATCGTAAACTCAACGTTAGGTTTATGCAATAACGGTTATTATTGTACTATGAAAAAGAAATTAGCGTAATTGAATATAATTATCGTTATCTTTCGCGCACACGCGACACACACACACACACACACACACACACATACACATACATATAATTCCATCGATTTTTAGCAGAATGATTCCTGTATTAATTACATGACTCTTTAGTAGTCGATATTTATAGCATATATCGCATAACAAGTATACAAAAGACAGGTGAAAATACAAATCGCCTATTAACATTGGACAGTTTCTTCGATTATATCATAATATAAAATTTTTAATTTTTCGAGCAAAAATACCGCAATAATATCACATAAGCAAATTTAAACGATATACACATAAAAAATCCAGATAACATACAATCAGCAAGCGCTGAAATTATAAACTTTGTTCTTTACAGGGGCCTAAATGTCAACAAGTGTTTTTTTTTTCTGCATTTATCGTTCTTTTCGTATCTTCGTTAAAAGACTTGGAATCTAAATTTGTTCGACGATATATACACATGTAATTTTCAGCTCCGGTATTTTATTGGCTACTCTACATACACTCTCACATAAACCCAGAAATGTCGTACACAAAGAATATTAGATCTGCTAACGCGATTAAAATAATGAATTAATATATTGAAAAAAAAATAACGAAAGAACATCATACGCAACATGAAAGATCTTACAATTTTAAACTGTTGATGGATATTACTTTAATAACGTCTTGCTTTCGCACTATTTGTTGTATAATGCTATTACAATTAACTAAACGAATATCTGATCGATTTCCTGTGATAGTGTATAATCAGCATTCATCGTAACCTAAGCTACAAATTGCTTACGGAATGTATTGTCTACAATTAATTTGTAATCTTTAAATCTTTTTAGGGTACATATATTTCAGCATTTATTAAAGAATTATATTCTTATCTTTAACTGGGCAACCACAGATAATAATTGTTGCAATTAGTGACAGTTATTGCTTCGTTTTTCTTTTTTAAAGATCATGTACATAATATTGTACATAATATCGGCATCAAATTAAAGTATCAATTTTTTTGTTATTAATACCCTCGCACACGCATACATGTAAAAATTTAGATTTTTATGCTAATTATTGTTTAGAGCAGGTCTAAAAATTCGGACAATATCTTCCTGGTAGACACCAACCAGCAATAACATTACAACAATGTTACAATTTTCCTACTCAACAATGTAACTATTGTATACAACGCATGTTATATTATACTTACATTGTTGAGTGAGAGATCATAACATTGATGTAACCGATAA
>NW_014555637.1:301249-316663 GCF_001313825.1 Dinoponera quadriceps
AATAACTTGTTATTATTTAAGTAAAATATCAAGGAGTATAAATTATCGAGGAGTTTAAAAAGTGTGAGGACATGGTTACACAAATGTAGAAAAAATATTAGTTAAAAAAATCTCACGTGAAAATATTGATTCTGTATTATATTCGTACCACACAGCGATTTATTATATATATATAGACAAGATTGCGCGCGAAGGCGCAATTAATTACGAAAATTATTAACACTTGGAAATTCTCGTATGTCAAACAACTACAAGCCATACTAATATTACGACTACAATCCCTCCATTCTAGTAGAGAACTGATACAATAACAAGTAAAAATAAGAAAAGCCAATTGTTAAGAAGGGAAGAGTGTACAGTTATCGTTACAGTTCATTAATATTATTATTATTATTATTATTATTATTATTATTATTATTATTATTATGCAAATATTATACAGTTTACGAAACTTTAGATGTGTACAGTGTACATAATTCTCTTTTCCATGTGTAGAAAGTAGATCTCCGGATTAAACATTTTTATCTACTTTACTAGGGCATAAAATCTAAGATAACTTTAGCAAATCTTGTAGACAAATCAAATCGTTTTAGTCGGATTAACTGTCGGATATATCGAAACGATTAGTGTACCGGACCTAGTTTGGAAACTTAACATATCCATGCAAGGCCTTTGTGTGTATAGAGTTATCTCGCTGTCCAACGCGGAGAATAGGGGCTAATGTTGTATAAATTGTTAAGTAAAAGCGTTAAACAAATCGATGAACAAGTTTACATGATGTTAGTTGATTATAGAGAATATCGATTCTTCCTTTTGTTTCATACGATTATATTGTATAGAGAAGTACAAGTTATATCCTCGAAATGAAACGCAATTGAGTCAATTAATTCTCATACGAAGCGTTAATGTTGCCGGGCGCACTAACGTGTGCTCGGATGTAACATCGTTTATGCGATTGGTCGGTAAAAACATTGTCTATCTCGTCGTTGTAATTGAAGCGGATTTTCATTCTAAGGATTCAATCTTGTGTTCTCTTCTTCACATACACCCACATACATACACACACGCACACACACATACATACATACATACGTTTCCAGATTACAAATTTAATTTACACATTAGGTGATAGCAGAGAGATAATCAAGAAGTTTACACGAGAACACGCTTACGTTATATTGTTTTGTAACTAGGTAGATCCGTTGTGGAATTTTCAGTACAAAAGCCTAAAACGCTGAGAGATAAAATTCCATGACAGGTCGTTTACGTGCGAGTAAGAAGATCAAGTTATTTGGAGAATCTTAGAAAACTGCAATGAACGATAGATCCGTAATGTAGCGTACGTTTTTAGAAGTTCAGTGCAGGCATATGTGGTAATTCTACTTATGAACGGTATTATTTATATTAATTTTATTGTATTAATAATTTAATAACACTTTTATATACTCTTTCGTTGTGTTCACCGAGTAACTATTGTTATCTTGTAGAAAAAAAACCTTAGCATAGACTGTGCCTTAAAATAATGTCGAGGACCCAAAAAATGTTTCTCTTAAATCCAACACAGAGCATTATATTTCATAGATTATTTATTAAAATCAAGAATTAGGTGATGCGCTCTGTAATATACACCCTCTGTGTATTTTAATATTGTACATATGTTTTCTCCAATAAACACATGTGTCCTCTGATGTAATTAATATTCATTTTTTTATACGTATCTGCGTCAGAACGTCTCAAATGCATTTCTACAAATTATTAAGCATTTCACATCGATTATGGAATAATTATGAATACACGTGATATGTATACAAGGATCGTTATTTATATGATATTAATTATTTCCATTCGGAATACTTTAAAGTATATAAATGCAAAAAAAACGATATTCGTTTTGTACAAATAAATATTTTATAGAAGCATTATTTCTTTATGCTGATTGTGTATTTTGTTCACAATAATGATGTGTCGATGCGATTGTCAGATTAATTAAGCGATGCGCGTTAGATACATAATTTAATTAATAATTGCGCGATTATTAATATAACAAATTCAATTGCAGTATCTGTAGTATCGATCGCAGCTATCGAGACGAGACGACGTAAAATCACAGAGAGAGAGAGAGGTGGCGCGCGAGCACGCTAGTGACGTCGACGAGCTCGCATAGGGTTTTTCTGCGGGCAGTGCTGTTCCATCATCCGCAAATCAAATGTTTATAGAATAGTGCGGCGGGCGTGTTCGACGTTTGAAAATTCGAATTCCTCGAGACGACGATCGGCCGCTGCTCGAGGAAACGTGCGCATAATCTGCTCGTCGAACGATGTCCGGCGATGTGCAGCCAAGAAAGCGCAAGGACAAGCGACGCAAAAAAGGTAAAAACGGAGCAGCGAGTACGAGCGCAATTGACATCGCCGCTTTCGTAACACGGATCCCACGGTACGATATTTTTAGCGACACGTTTGTTTTCTTTATTTTTATCCCCGACAATGTTACGCGCTATTACCGCTCTTCCACCGTAACGTTTCTCGCTCTCTCTCTCTCTCTCTCTCTCTCTCCTCTTTATCTTTTTTTCTTTCTTCCCTTTGCGTTTATTCGGGAAATATCATCAATCTGCATATATTTTTCGTTCTTACGATTTTTCTGATTTTCAGGATAATCGCGATATCGTCACGTGTTTTCACGATCACAAGCGTGTGTACCAATCGTCTCAAATGTCTCCGAGCGGGCCACGTCTTCGCGAGATTATAATATTACAAGCGCATAATGCAATTTTACACTCGCTCTCCGGTCCGGTGCCAAAAATATCCGGGCACTACAGCTTGTTCACTAGTCGTGGAGTGTATATGCGACACATATTTCGCCGCAATTTATAAATATTCATTTTCTCTACACAAATTTTCGGTGTGTTTTTTCAATGTGGATTTGATCATGATTTATCGAGGCGACAGACACTCGCGTTCTGCCCAAAATTGCCGCTTCTGACATAAAAAGATGTGTTGATTAACATATCAATGTAACAATGAAAATATATTTGTGATTGCTGTCGCTTTGAACAAAAATTTGTTTCACTGAAAAATTTCTAAAACTCGTGTTATATATATATATATATATAGAACGCTTTATTTTGGGCGGTGACTGTTTTCCGTGTTTCGCTTTGGAATAATATCAGGTGACGTTTATAATATATTCGTTAGCCAATGCAAGATTAGACATTTACCGGTATAATCTTTATTGGATATGTAATTTCGATCGATCTAAGAAAGTTTGGCAAGGCTATTTAAGTCAGAAAATACGGGTTTTAGATGCTCAGGCCAACCCACCTTTTAGCTTTCAAAAATAGATTAAACCGTATTATCCGGTCCAAAAGCATTTCTCGTTAAGTTGCTTATCAATTCTGCACAATTTTCTGTTAGCATTTTTAAAGGATCTTATCCATGCACCGATTTCAAGTACTCAGACAGGTAGAGAATGCCGAAAGAATCGTATCTTGTATGTTTGCGTACTATCTTAAGTACCTCCTATAAATTAGAGTATATGTTATATTTAGTATCACCTATTTTCCGTACCTTTTTAGCAGACGGGGAATACACTATTCAAAGGATACGTGGTGCGAGTATCGGTACGGCATAATTTTTTTCTTAGTCGTACTTCAACTTCCTTAATTTTCTCCTGTGCTTTTCTTTAAATTCCAATAAAATGATCTTTGTCCATTGCGAGGTAAGACGGCAAATCTTGCGCAGTATGACTTAAAGTTTAAGACATTATATCACGTAGCACGTATCCCACGGAGCACAGTTTATCCGAGTGACGTCCTATGGACGTCCTCTGGACGTCTTTAGGACGTCTCTTGGCGATCTATGTTGCATGGGATAATAATATTAATCATCGAATAGTCGAAACAAACTTCCGTGTTCCGATCTCTTGACGTTCATTTACATTTCCGCACGAAATATCAAATATAGCAGGTATGGTTTTAAAAAATGACTTTGTTAACAAACAAAACTATTTAATTCGTTACATCACATTTAGACGATGAGGACACCGGTACTCCACCGCCCACTTTGATCAGCTCGGCCGACACTTCTACGGAAAATGTCTCTATTCATATCTATAAAGAAAGCAGCACAGGCGGACATTGGTGCGCGCGTATCATATTCTTTGTTTTACTAGCCGTTCTCGTTGGGCTGATTGGTATAATAATCATCGAACACAGAGGGACTACAGACGGTGAGTCACGGGATAAAATTTTTTAATCGTAAGGCACTACCGTTTGTTAAGGAACTTAGATGAAGAAGAAAAGATTTATGCTTGATATTCCTGGAAAAAAATTATTATATATGATTATATATAATTATATAAAATCATATATGAATTTGCCCATATATGTGGTTATATATATGATTGTATGTCTATACGAAAAAAAATGATATTATATCATTTAATTAAATCGATATCATGTGCTGACGGAAGCACAAGTAGCCAGAAGCATTTATCGCGATTATGTTTGTATATAATTTGTAAACAACGGTATTTTTTTGTTGTAGACATATATGGTTACATATAGTCATATACGGGCAAATTTCATATATGATTTTTTTCTTCCCGGAATTGTGTCTGAATAATTCTTTTTTACATTTTAAGTCGACACGCCAGTAGCTTCGTCACGCTGGGCAAGTATATTTGAAGGCTGGGTAGATGATTCGCTACCTAGTCATGGCGACGAGTCGCATGGTCGAGACGAAACGGCGGAAACAAGTGAGGAAGCATTAGAAGAAGAGGAGGGGGAGGAGGAAAAAGAGGAACATGACGAGGAAGAATCTGCAGAAGCTGAGAGGGAAAAAGAAAGAGAAGGAAGTATAGAAGAAGACGCTGAAGAAGATGAAGGAATTGGCGAAGAAGAAGAAGAAGTAGAACAGGAAGAAGAGACTGAGGAAGGAGATAGAACAGAAGTAGGAGAAGAAGAAGAAGAGGAAGGAGACGAAGAGGAAGGAAATGAGCAAGAAGGAGACGAACAAGAAGAAGAGGAAGAGGACAATGTGGGATCTGAAGAGGCGGTAGACGGTACGTGAAATGTAAACTTACGGATATCTTTTTTTCACGATAATTGTTTCTTCTCCTTGTTTTTAGAGGTTGATAGAAAAGAGGATGATCAAGAGGAAGACGAAGGTATTGACGAAGGCGAAGCCGACGAAGAAGGGGACGATGACGAACAAGAATTCGATGATAATAGTATACTGGAAGAGGTTGAGAATACAAATGAGGACGATGATGGAGATGAAGGCAATGATACACCGGACAATTTCGATGCGGAATTTGATGCTAGTGCTGAAGAAGCTGACGACAGTTTGGAGGAGAAGGATAACGATGTGTCTGAGGAATTCGCGGGTATACCCGGTGTTAATGACATTGACGATAATAGTGACGAGCCTCTGGAGGAGGTACGTTTTGTGTTATCTTTATTACTTTAGGTACGTCTGTCGTGTTCGTAATAAAGAATTGATGCTTTATGCTCTTTTATCAGATAGAAAGTGAAGAATCAGAAGAGGATGTAAATGACGAAGACAGTGTGGAGGAAGAGGAAGAGATCGAAGAGGAATCTGCCAGCGGTGAGTGTAACTGTAACTTGAAAGAGAGAGACAACGAACGCACTAAAAAAGTGCTTTTGAACGATTACGCACGATAAACTATTGACGTGATCCTCCATGCTCTCACTTCGTTTCTTTAACTCTCCGATGCCAGCACCGCAATTTCCAGCTGGCGGACAAAAGTGTCGCTGCTATGTATTAATTATTAGTACTCTTTTCTGTAGTAAAGAGGTGACGCATTATCAGATATAACGTATGGTGGTTGCAGTGGCTGTGAAGTTCGGGGTCGGTGTTGCGCTTGTCGTTGCTGCACATTTCGTTCTCGTTAGACGGTGGAACAATGGTAAATTTCACTATTACATTACACATTACCTCATTTCGACACGTTTCTTACTGGTTAGGATTATTTAAGCGCATCCCAGATGTGAAGTAGGTTTCAGATATAATATTATCACATACACATTCTCTGTAATTACAAAGTCAAATCAAAGTTTCACAGGTAAGTATTTTTTTATACAGATGAATTTATCATAAGTAAGTCTCAGCGTTCTTAGCGTCTTAGCATTTAATAATTGATTATGTGTATATGTGTGTATATATATTTCCGTATATTTTTATTCGATATTTCAACATAAAAATACTATAATTTGATTTTTCAGTTGATGTTTCTCCGCGGGATACAACTGACACGCCTGACCTTTTGAGACGCAATACAATAGTTCCACCTCCTCACATTAAACAAGTAATCAAAGCAGCTGAGAATATTGAAAGTAAAGTACGTGCGCAAGCGCAAGCAGAAACTTACGAAGACTTAAGGTCCAAGTACAAGAATTTGAAAGAAGAAAATATTCTAAGCGACATCGAAAAACTATACCCGCAAAGTGGAGCAAAAGAAAAAGATACACGATCAACTCAAGGCAGAGCCGAAGAAGGTGTGATTAATAAAATCTTGTCACTTTATCCCAACATTTTCTTATATCTTCCATTGATAAACTCCATGTTTCGCAAATATATTCACTTATATTTCTCAATTATAGAAATTAGTACAAATCGGGGCCAATCTAAAGTAATATCATCTGAGGAAGAGGGGGAAGAAGAAGATTACGAAGGCGAGGAATTAGAAACATCAGAAGGCGAGCGTGTTTCTGGCGCAGAAGAGTACGAGGAAGAACAGGCAGAAGAAGAGGAGGAGGAAGAGGAGGAGGAGGAAGACGAGGAAATCGAAAATGTTGACGATTCGGAGTTAATAGCTAAGCTTGAGGCAAAGTATGGAAAATTACCTACTCCTCAAGATAGCGAAGCTGAAGAAGAAGAACAAGAGGAAGAAGAGGAGGAGGAGGAGGAAGAAGAAGAAGAAGAAGAGGAGAATGATGAATTGCCAGAATGGAAACGTAAATAAAAAATGATTAAGTAATATATATTTTGAATGCATATATATTTAGGAATAGAACTTCCAGTATTCTTTCTTATTTTAATGACTAATAATATATGGTTTTTGTCTATACTTATTTAAGTAATAGGTGTTTATATGTACTATAATTCCACAAAATATTTTGTTATCCCAATTAGATGAAAAACCTCACGATCTCATGTGCATATCTCGCAAGTTTTTCGAGACATATGGATGTTGTGCAAACTTTAACTTTCCGCTAATTAGTTATAAGCTAATCAAAATTTGGCAGATATGAGATAGTCAAAATGAGCATGGAGGATTATTGTATTAATCAAAGCAATCTTACGATAGATTAAGGATAATTTTTTTATTTTTGACTAATTAAAAAGATTTATATATAATACGAAAGAATTTAACAGAACTATTTGTACAAGATGATAAATTTAAATATAATTTTGTGTAATTTTTGCAAAATTATTACTTTGTAAACAGGTAGTAAAACGCCAAAGGACTCCTACGTTGAATCTCAAACGAGAAGACCTCAGCAACCAACAGGAATAAAAAGTAAAGAAGCAGATACTAATCGAGCCAAAAGTGGAGGGAGAGCTCATAATTTTAACAACGTATCAAATACTGATGATGTAAACGTTTATGAAGAAAATGATTCTACGATACTTCAGGTCGAAGAATTTCTCGATTAGGATATATGCGTTCCTGTAAGATAATTTTGATATAAATTTATTTGTGTTTTCTCAAGCAAAGAGAAACTGTTTTGTCTACAAACGATCCTACGTTTGTATCGTACATTATTAATACAATTGTGTGATTTGCAGTTTTCAAATACTAGAATATCAGTCAATTTTATGTACATAAGAAAATTATAATCTTCATTCCCTTCCTACTCTTCACACCTATAATTTATTATCTAATTGATTTTACTTTTGTTTGTTGTACATAAGAATGTCTCCATTTGAAATGTTTTAACTTTGTTAAGGTTTAACTACTGATATATGTATATATATATATATATATATCTTATATAACTTTTATACATGTTATATATATATAACATGTATAAAAATTATATAACAAAGACATTAGATTTTTATGAAAGTGACTGATATAATACATATATATATTAAAATTAAATTAATTTGAAGAAAAAGAGAGATGTCTTTTTTGTCAGGCATATCGTAACTGTTTAAAAATCAATAAATTACGGAAATACAGCAAAGAAAATTAATATTCCCCTCACCTTTTCGGAAGGTTAACGCAAAAGTAAAACAACGCAGATTTTTCTCATGTATACAAAGTGATTTATTTGAAATGTTTACGATGCAAGAAAATAATAATCTTGTTACATATACAAGTAACGTTATTTCACTCAGACCTCAAGTACTTACAGAATATTTAACAAATATATGACATTCTTCTCATGTGAATTCAAAGAGAGAAAATTATTCTATTTTTATATTTTCGATCGTCGAAGTATGTATATTCTTCTGTTGAGTTTGGTCTTTGAACGAGCATATATTTGGGAGATATTGAACGAGCGCGTGCAATAAAATAAATTTCAGCCCACGGTAAAATATTTTGCATTTAACGCTTAAGCACTCATGAAAGAGTATATAATATATACATAACGCATTAGATATTTGTAATTAAAATATTTAATGATACAATGGAATCAATTTCTTTCTTTTTTATATATAAAAAAATATATATTAAATAAAAGAAAACTCGCTCGGATGAAATTGAACGGAATTCATTCACGCTGAGTACTTAAGAGTTAAAGTTTCGCGAAAAACCGTTTCAAGAATTATCCTGTCACGCAGCACAAAACATGATGCGAAATCTTTTACAGTGTAAAAACAAGATTTTTATTTAAAAATAATCAAGTGTCGAAGAATTCTATTAATTACACTTTTTTTTCGGGCGGTATAGACAAAACGTAGTTGCATAGAGACAAAATCATGGTAGGATTAATCGCGTCTGTTCAGTGTGTCCAACCAAAAGCCTACCTCATCAATATCTACGAACGTATAGTGAGGTAATAAATTGTTGTACACTCTAAAAAATAGAGTATCCGAATTTCCCTGTGAAGAAGATAATTCTTTACAGCGGCGTAGTATCGTAGTTTAATATTTATGCTTGTGTCTGTGCTTACGCGGGGAAGGAGAAGGCGGACTACAAGCTCTATGTTTAGAGGAAGAAGTACGCGGAGGCGGCGGTGGCGACAGAGTCGGTGACCTGCGTCTTTTCCTATCGCAACGTTCGCTAGTGGGAGATCTACGTGAAGATCCTCTGCACGAGGAGAAGGAAGGCGATGGTGTACGTCGGATACGAGGTGGCGATGGCGTGACTGGCACGCGTTTCTTATACGGTGATCTGGATCTGCGTTTGCAGCGCGGTGATCTGCTGCGAGACCTGAAAATTATAATTACATTATGTTGAAATTGCACCTCTCTCTCTCTCTCTCTCTCTCTCTCTCTCTCTCTCTTTCTAAAATAGAGATTGCAACTATATTAAAGCTTTTCAAGCTATAAATTCCCAGGTTAGATACTATCAATTTAAGATACTTAATATTATTATCAAATACTATTGTGACGTAAAGTACGAAAAAGAGAGGAAGAGAAAAGAAGAAACGAATGCGCATAAAACTCGGAAACTGATGTTTACCTGTATCTCGCATTCTTTATCGATGGACTCGTCGATCGTCTCCGATCTCTGTAATGACTAGGGGACTCCGGCGTCGTGCTCCGTTTCTTCTCCCTTCGTTTATCATCTTCACGTTCTTCGCTCTTCAAATCTTTCATTTCTCTCTCGCTCTAACAGTTTTTTTTTTCTTTCATGTTTTATAACGATATAATACTATCGGGATAAATATAAATTGCGCGTGCATTAAAATTACCTTTCTTATGAGTTTCTTTCTATAGTGTTCCACTTGTCCTTGTATCGTCATACCAGACTTTAACGTTCTTCTACCGCTTTCTAGCTCGTCTTGATACTGCATAATTTTCACTTCGATCTCGCGCAATCTGTTTCGTCTTTCTTCATTATAGTCTCTGCCGCTGTTAAAATAATTTTTTGTGCAAACATACTCTAATTTTTCTCTATAGATTAATATAAGCTATAAAGCGATTTTGCCACTTGCGATAAGAACTCTTTTACCTGGAATCCATACTAGTATCCTGGGAATTGGAATCTTCATTTTGCCCTAACTCTTCCCATTTACTGGTGGTCATCGCCTGTGCTTCCACCTAGTAACAAAATCAATGTTGAAAATCGGTTTCTTGGTGGAAAGATATCTATACGTTATTTGACGGGAGTATTTTGAAACCTGATCAGGATCGACGGTTTCCCATCGCGAAGGGACAAATCCAGCCGGCATCGATGATTTCTTATCATCGTCTTTATTTCGCGCATTCGTGCTATCGTCATCATCCATTGGCACTCCGTCGATGTCTTCATCCACTGTGGCAAATAATAAATAAATATAAAGATTCATTAGCGTATAATAATAATAATAATATAGGTTTTATTTTAATTGCACCAGGTAAATATCTCGAAATGCATGAAAAATACGGAAAAACGTTTCAGGCAAAAGTTGTAGTGTTTGAAGGGGGACATAAGTTGATAACCTTTGTTGCATAGTTAATAATTCAAGATTATTCAAAGTCAGTTTCATTTTTTTGGAGTCGGTTTCTTTTTTTACATAAATCGATTTCTCTGTTCATTCTGCGTATAAAAGTTTAGGGTTGGTTCATCGAAAGATGAATATTTCTCGAGATATTTTACTCGGATATTTTTCTATATAAGATGTGAAATATCTCGTAAGATATTCACTTTTCGATGACATCACTTTAACACTTTTGTACGCATAATGACAGATGAAATCGATCGCTGTGAGCAAACGTAGAGAAACCTTGAAAAAAAATTCATTACATTTTACAGATGCATTGACGCACCAATGTGCAATGATTAACACATTAAATGCCACGCGGACCGGCACTAGACTTTCCGTTTACGTCACGTCGGCCCCTACGGACCGGCGCTCAACTTTTTGTTTAGGCTAACCCGTCGCGCAGGTCCCTGCGTACCGAAAATGAACATTTCGTTTAACGACGTCAGTCCTTGACGAATTTAAAGTAATAAGCGGAGAATATAATACTTCATCTAGAAGTAATATAATTTATTAAAACAATTTCAACAAAGACGGAGTTTTCCTTTACAGGTATTACAAAAAGTTACAACTTTGTATCAATTTCTTATTTTGTCAGCATTTTTAATTTTATGAGCAACAAAAACTTTTTCAAATATTTTCTAGATCTGCTCTGGAAAACGAAATTGTATTGTGTCTTAAGTGTTATTGGCGATTAGTTAGTAGTTTCGGTCTTTGTTCCTCGTTATCTTTTGTTTACACTTTAGCTCACACACCGCGCGTGAGTCTCTCCAATTGCCTGGATGGTATTGTGTGGCGTAAACGGAAAGTGAAACAAAATAGGCTTGGCACTGAACATGTTAATATCAACAATATCGAAGTCTCTCACATTATTATATACAGAAACGGGATGATACTCGTGATCGTTGCGAGCGTTAAGTGAAACCTGCCCATAGTAGATGAAGTACAAAGCGTTGGAACATTTTAATCCGTCCACATTATTGGAAGGTTGAAGTGATATGTATAATTACTCCTCCCCCCTCACATATTTATTACATATTTATACTATATCACACATTTATTTCGAAAGTACTCACTGGGCACTCCATCGATATCATCGTAGTTCGAAGTCGTTTGCGGTGTGAGACCATGTTTCATAGCACCCTTTAACAAGGCGGCACCATCGAGCGGTACTCCATCCAAATCTTCACCACCGTCCCCGTCAACATCCGACAATGGCGCACCATCAATATCTTCGTCATTTTCCGGCTCAGGTTCGTCCATCTTAAAGAAGAAAAAAGATCGCAGATACAGTGAACCATCCATACACGGGATACCGTACTTGTAAACGTTTGATTTACCAGAACAAGTCCCAGGAAAGTATTCTGTAATTTAACTAAGAAATCTCTCGGATACACTGCCCAATCTTCCCATGCTCTGAACATTCGCATAACGCGAGCTTTGAATCCCTCCGCCTTCAGTCTACTGTCAAACTGTTTATACGCCTGGTGGACTTCGTTAAAGATATCTAAAAGACGTGCCTCAAATCTGCGAAACAAGAGAAAGTACATACGAAATATTATAATTACATATATATAATTATAAATATTGTGTTGTATTTTCTATTACGGTTAGTTTCATCGAATATATCATACTTACGCCTTCCTATAAATAGTGGCATTGGTCACTTTAACTCCACAGTTATGCAGTATATCAGATATCAAGTACAATCTTGCAATTTTCTTATTCACTGGAGTTTGCAGTATTGATAGTGACTCTGAAATACAATCACAAATCTCCTCTGCCGCTTCTGCATGTTCTATACAAAATACCATCGCTTCTGCAACTTTTATTCGTTCAGGTGATATGTTTCGCAATAAATCTTCTAAACGATCTCGCTGACTATGAAGAAATAGAACAGATTTAAAAATGTTATCACATAAGTAATGTCTTATTACGCAAGACTTGTAACACTTCATTAGTAATTAGATTCAAATATATAAATAATGTGCACTATAATATCAGAGGTACCCATAAGTAATGTCGTTTTTTTCAGATTGAATAAACATTGCCACCTTGTTCGTGGACGTGATTTATTATTACATTGGCTTTATATTTATTAAATTTATTGACATTTAGTATGCTTGTTGTGAAATTTTGAAAGAATTTGAGTGTATCGTTAAAAATAGAAGGCCAAAGTGTGGATAAAGCGAGGTCTACAATGAGAATTTAAGTTTTAAGAAATAACCTTAAAGCATCTATTGTAGATTAGAACTAAGGTGCACATTAGACGTTTGATGCTTTACGAGTTTCGAAAGAGTAACAATGCCATCAGTGCCACAAATGCCATTAATTCTGTTTATCTATATATTCTATGCTTTGGATATCAGAACACGTGTTGTTTCAAAAAATTAAAAAACAGTGATTTCGATCTTTCTGACGGAAAGCCAAAATCTGGAAGACCTATTGAATTTGACAAGAATCTAGTTGGCTGAAATTGAAGTTGATCCCAAGCAAACCATTCGAGAATTAGCGACAAAACTTAAAACATCGTGGTCAACATGGTCATCGTGTTAAATAAAATAAAATCTTATATAAGTATCAAAAAGCGACATTACTTATGGGTACGCCTAATATGAGCAATTCTTACACAGAATCACTGTGTGCTATCCATTACCTGTTCGAAAGGCTACCCCTTCTAGGATCCTGTCTCTCCTCCATTTCTATCAGCTCTTCCGGCATACCCTGCGTCCAAGGGTTGATCGGTGGTGGTCTCCACACACTACCACCTTTGAACATTCTGAAGTCTTCAGTGTGCCATTCCTTTTGTCCGTCGCCTTGCAAAATGGAATAGAGCTTCCATCGGTAATAGGTGTGCGCGGCAGAATAATTGTCAAACAGAAATCTGAAATCATCCCCTCTCGTCATTAATTGATCAATCATGACATTCATGAAGAAAACATGCTTTCACGTCCATCACTCTGTCTCACCTGAACATCGGGTTATTCAGTTCTCTGTTCATGATCATCGCTTCGAACATTGGCCCTTCTCGTATTACAAATTCCACCATTCTATGTATTAACATGACTAAGTTCCTATAACGCACAACTTCATTAAGAGTATGCACTCACGTGAATCCCCGAGTCGACACGTAATATCACATACGACAGAAACACGACTCATAGACTCATTTCCTCATAGTTATACGTACTTACAGATCTCTCACATTACATTAGTAAAATTAACAAATACCTTTCCGTTGGTATAACCACTTTGACAACGGCATTCTGCAAAATCTGACAGTCCAAATCAGAGTGCAACAGTGAGTATGACAGACGACAGGATGTCCCGATCCCAATTTGCCAAAATTGTGCGTACCCACACCAAGAATGGTCGCCAACAAATTAACACAACACACAATTCGTAAACGCAAATTAGAGTTGTCTTTTTTTTTTTAATGTTTTTGTTTGTATGCGAAGGAAGGCTCGTGTTCCAAACCATAAATCAAAGATATAAATA
Organism: Dinoponera quadriceps; assembly: GCF_001313825.1. Lineage (NCBI taxonomy): Eukaryota > Metazoa > Arthropoda > Insecta > Hymenoptera > Formicidae > Dinoponera > Dinoponera quadriceps. Next base: position 315,405 of record NW_014555637.1, read on the forward strand.
TACTCTCATTCCTATCTCGTTACTAATGTTTTTGTGCAAAATGCTTACGCTCTACAGAGAACTTACCCACTTAGAGCATTACCTTCTTCAAGTTCTCTTTTATATACATATGTATATATATACGTATGTATAGATTATATATGAATTTGTGCGCGTGAGAGTCTATGATGATACTTAATTTTACAAATAAAACAAACATCGATCATTAAGACTAGATAATCTAATCGAATCTAATCTAGCAAACGTCGGGTGGTAAATGACTTATCGCGTGCGCGTCAACAACGTAATATACATACTACTGTTCCAAGGATAGAATAAATTGTTCTAACATAGGGATAATCATTTTTACCTTTTCAAAGTTTTCCTTTTCCTGCGGGTCCGCGGTCTGGATGTTGTGGATACGTGGTATCTGAGATTATGTTTCAAAAATGGTTATACGATTCCAACGTAAATTAGCAAGAAAATGTTATTATGACAATTTTGTTATCAATCATCTTGAAGTATCGTTTCATCGATCACCGCACGGCAAGCAAGGATACGAGAATTATCGCAAGACCACATATACGTTTTCGTTAAGCTACTGTGAGAGACAGAGATAGAGAGAAAGAGAGAGAGAGAGAGAGAGAGAAAGAGAGAGCAATTTATTCGATATATGCGTGTTAGATGTAACAAAGCCGATTCAACTCGAGGACGCTGAATCAATCGAGATCAAACGAGAAGTGTGTTTCGTCAAACCTTCCTTATATTACTTTTTAGTGCAAAAAGATGCCTTTTCAAATCCTGCGACAACGACCGACACACGTATTTGTGTATAATAAAAAGAAATAGAAGCGGAGATATATATATATATATATATGCATAAATAGATATTCGGAATCATTCGTGATCATTCTCGAGGGTAACGTCAAGTAAGAAGAAAACGAAATCGTTTGAACGTTTATACTGGAGCATTTTATTAATGACGCTTCTCAATTGCTTTATTTCGTGTACCTTGTGTCTGTCGCGACGATGCGGTTGAGCATTAAACGGAAGACCAGACTGAGGTGGTGGCTGCGTGATGTCCATCAAAGCGGGCGGAATATAAATAGGGTAAGGCGGAATTGGTACACTCTTTCCCCAGCCTAACTTCATCTCATACTGCATTATGTCGCGACCTACCTCATCATATTGTGCTAACATGTCTTTAATGTTCTCACCATAAGTGGATTATAAGGTATTGCAACGAAAGGAATAGAGAGATTAAACGGGGGGAGGGGGGA
>NW_014555637.1:316708-413964 GCF_001313825.1 Dinoponera quadriceps
GGTTTCGTGTCCGTTATTACACAATTTCTATCGTTTTTCAAAACGCTCTTGCCATATTCTCACCGTTGAGATTTTTCAGCGCTCGCTCTCCGTCTTTGCGGCTCATGAATGCAACGAAACCACAGTTCCTTTGTCTGGCTTTCTCCTCATCACTGCGCGGCCACATTATCTTTATACTGGCTAATGGACCATACTTTCCGAATATCTCCATTAGTTGTTGCTCTGTGATCTAAGGACAGAAAGGTAAGCGAATACGGTATAATGTAATAGTGCGTATCGATGATATAGCTCGGTAAAAAAGTATCGTGTTACCTTTGGATTCAAGTTTCCCAGATACAAGTTCGTAGTGTTCGGATCACCATTATCAAATGAACCATCTGCAAAAACGAAGGTCTCTCACTCTTGACCGTAATTACAAAGTAGGAGAAGATTGCAAGGATAAAGGTAAGGATAAGGACAATGGTTACCCTCATATATCAGGGCTAAGAGACGGAGATCATCAACGAAGTTATGCAGATTAGCCTTTCGCGGATCCGGATATGAGGGTATACTACCTACTGAAGTTATAATTATGCTGAAGACGTGAATGCTACCGTGACAGAGATATACTGGCAATTTCATTTCTAACGCATGGTCAATCTTACTATCTCACTGGAAAGTTTAGGGCCCTCCCCCCTTTCCCTAACCATATCACGTCAAATTAAAACGAACAGGTAGAAAATTTCGTGATACTCTCGCGCATACCTTCCACACACTTCAAAGCAGCCAGCATTGGATCTTCGGATTGCGCAGATATTACGGTCTTTACTACACCTTTGTACTTGTGTCTTTCCTCGCGCTCCTCCTGTATCATTTTTAGTTCCTCCTTGAATAATTCAAGATTGCTCTTCTTCTTCTCACCCTCCTTCTTCTTCTTGCCCAATCTGTCCATTTTTCTTTCATTCGAGCCGAGCAATCGTGCATATTCTTGAGCCTGTTCAGCCGATGATCTGTTATCGAGTAATTCTGAGATCTTTGACTGCGGCTTATAAAGCTTTCCCTTCTCTCTTGTATCTTCCTCTGCGAAACAAATGACTTATGAATCTGAGGATTTATATAAGATCGATTTTTAGAAATACACAACTGTGCAATCGCGTACTTACGTCTTTTGCCTGCGTCATATGTCCCTGCTTTAACCCAGACCTTGTTAGTTGTTTTGCTAGGAGTCTCTTGAAACGTAGCCACAAATTCTTCAAACGCCTGTGTTCAAACGACATAATGATTTATGTAAAATGGCCGGGCAGAACAAGAAAGTCAAGTTACCTGAGCCGCGCTCACCTGAGCCGCAGCTTGTTCCTGTTCCTTCTTTCGTTGTTCCTCCATTTCCTTCTTACTCATCGGGCGTTTACCCATCGTACCAATCGAGAAAGCCTTGAGCTTTTGCTCAGCAATTTGCTGGAAATACAAACAGACACGAAATTACGCGACTAAGAAAGAAATGCCCAGCGTGAGACTCTACCTTCATTATAGCCTTATCCGCCATTTGCCCGGATATGTTATAACCTAGAAGAGGTTAACACAAGTTGAGTTATACCTGTTTTAACTCCATTGCAATTAAAGCGGATCGAACGCACAATTGCAGTATTACATACGTTCGCAGAGAAATCTTGCTTTTATTCAACGTTGTTTTTATACAACGTTGAACAGCGGTAAACTGTTGAAGTGATAGTCGTTGTGAACAACGTGACAGGGTCGGATATATCACTGTATTTCCCGACAACGCGACATTCACGAATCTCTCGATCGATTCAGACCAAATTCCATGATTATAATATCCGACCGAGTGTGCATCATTATTTATTTACATAACTCACTAATATATTATAATTTTCAAAATGACTTCGCGAAGCGACAGCAAAATCCACAAAACACAGAACACTAAGCGTAGATCGGACATTCGACATGGATAAGATAACTTTTTTCCCTCCGGCGGGTCACCAACGCTGAAAGTCCCTGCATTAAAACTTGCTTGACGGGCATCCCTCGAGGAAGGCGTCCCCACCTATGCACTCGTAACCTGTGACTATTTGTTCGTCGTCCGTCGGATGAGAAGAGCGCGATGTTATCGACGAAGGCGCCGGGTAAAAGGAGCTTCCGACCGCACCGCCGCGTGCAATCGGCGGCGTCGCAGTCGCCAATCGAGCAGACGATATGAAATAAGTCGATATCGATTATTTCGTCCTTCACCTCCTCCAACATCGGTTGAGAACGGTCACAATGGACGACGGTGAGAACACGTATGTACGTAGCAGGAGGTGAATTACGTGATGTAATATTACAGTCAAACTCGTGTCGCAAATAATGAATCAGGTGTTCCTGCGACTTCTCGCGTTTAGAGTTCCACGAATCAGAAACGCGAATAACTGGGAGTTTTCGCAATACTGTCTTTCGAATACGGTAAACGCTAAAATGCGCTTCGATATTAGAGAGTTTTCGCAATAACGTCCCGGGAAAAAATGATTATATATATGATTATATATAATTATATAAAATCATATATGAATTTTGCCCAAATATAATAGTTACATATATGATCATACATGTCCATACGAAAAAAAAGGATATTATGTCACTTAATTAAATATCGATATCGTGTGCTGTTTGAAACACAAGTATAGCCAGAAGCATTTATTTCGATTGTATTTGCATATAATTTGTAAGCAACAGTATTTTCTCAGTTGTGGGCATATATGATTATATATAGTCATATTCGGACAAATTTCATGATCTTTTCTCCCCGGTGGGTTTTCAGATACGGTGAACGATAAAACGCGTATTCCAATATTCACTGCCGACACTTCAAATCCATAGATACGTAACGCAAACTGTAGACTCTCAGCACCGGCAGGAAATACCGGAACGCGCGTTCACCGTGTCTGAAAAACGTTATTGCAAAAACTCTCTGTTCACCGCCGGTACTGCAAATCTACAGTTTGTGCATTACACATCTACAGATTCGAAGCGCTGGCGGTGAGTACCGGGACCGCGTTTTAGCGTTCACCGTACCTGAGAAACGCGTTATTGCGGAAACTCTCGAATGATGTGTCATACGGAACGTAAACGGCACCGAGAGCGGCGAAGGGTGTGATTGCAAAATGGCAAATGAGCGAGTATAATAATTCGGGAAGGAAAGCGAGATCGTTGCTTTACCAAATTAATGAAACGCCGCTATTTACAAACACGACGAAACCTTGGAGATCGCGGCGAGGGTGACCCCTCGGCGGTTGCCAAACACATTTGTCGTTACATCCTCGCCCGGAATACTCGGCGTGTATCGACGCGATCTTTTTTTTCGCACGCCATTTTGCATTTTTCGATCGGGCGCCGAGGACGCTCCGGGGATGCTCAGTAGCGGTGAGACGTCCGCGCGCTCGCTCGCAATTTCTCGGCGTAATCGAGTGAGATTTCGCCTCTTCGCTCCGCGCCCTCGGCCGCTCTCACGAGCCGCAAACCCCGAGCCCAGGACATTCACGGAGATATTTTGGCGCTTCGGCGGGCGCCTCCGCCACCACCGGACCGGCCAACTCGCGAGGATGTGGTGGTGATTCCACCCCCTACTCCCTCCGGTCGCGATACACAGAGCGACGAACAGCGACGCCTCCGCGCGGCGTCGATCAATAACATCGCCGCCGGACGACGCCGACGTCGGGAGAGCGTTGTCGCGCTTACGAGGGATCGGCGCGACGCGGACGGGACGCCAAGCGTCGTGTCATCATCATCGTCGTCGCGCGCGCGAGAGAGAGAGAGACTCGGGTTACACACCATACGTTATATCGGAGCAAGGTACGCGCGCGGAGGTAAGCGCGACGACGTGGAGACGGCGACTGGGGAATGCGCGAGTGACGTCCCCGGCGTGCTTTTTCACCGAGGAACTCGCAGGGCCCACGAACGACGAGGGAGAACCGTGCACCGCCGAGTCGCCGAGGTCCCACCCACGACATGGCCAAGGTGAGTCGCAAACCGAATATCACGCGTCCGATGAACGAGCGAGTTCGATTCGCGAATAACGACGTTCGATTCTACCAATCCGCAGCGCGAAATCGCGAACGTCCGTGTGCGACGAGCTGTTCCCCCGAGCATTTCCCGGCGCGACGGGCAGTTGGAAGCAGCCACGATATACGGTTCATGACTCGTGACGCGAAGACCGGATAAAAGGCGAAAGGTTACGGTGTGTGTGATGGACGTGTGGTAATAACATAAATCTTGGCGAGAGCAGTAGCGTTTTAATCGGACGTCTCGTTTACATTTCTTCGCTCATCGTACGCATCGCCGTGAGGAGTACAAAGAGTTAGTTGAAGAGAGAAAGAGACTGTTGATCGATCGATCTTCGGACGAGTCAATCACGCCCGATCGAACTATTGTACATTGTACGGAGCTACGTGACTGTTTGATTTGATCAGGCTGCCGCGCGCGTATCGATTTCAAATCTCGCCGATCCACACGTAGGATCGAGCCGTGACCCCCGAGACTCCGTTAGTTAAGGGAGAACAAAAGGGAAGAGGAAAAAAGAAATACGATACCCGTATGACAATACCGAACGAAATAGATCCACAGTTGGTTAGCATGCACGGGGCGAAGTATGATGCTGCTTTTACATAATTTAGAGCACGTTCCACCGCTCGACGGCGCAGACGCGGCTAGGTAATCTGAACACTGGCGAATTTCCCAGTGTCCCGGTTAGACGAGCCACGAATACGCGTGGACAGTGCCGAATGGACAATTTTCCGATTGAATCGAGATGCACGCGTATTCGGGCGGCGTCGGAGTAACGGATGAGCGGGCTTCAGAAATGCAACGCTAACGGAATCCTCGACTATCAGCCGTGTGCGAGCGGGTCCGGTGAAGTCTTAGCTCGAAGTTCCATTATTTTTCGCTGAACTAAGCTACATATACATGTGTGTGTATATATAATATATAAATAAAAAAATATAGAGAAATATGTAAATTATATGTAAATAATAGAAATTAAGAGAGAGAGAGAGAGAGAAAGAGAGAGAGACACACACACACACACATACAGAGTTCTCAGCATAAGGAGAACATCTGAATATCTCGAAGACCTAAATATGAGGACTTGAAAAAAATCGAAAAAAATGACCGTAGGAAGATTTTCCTTTTCCACGATATTCCTTCTTCGAAACCATTCAAATTGTGTTCTAAAATTTTCCATATTATTAAAAATAAAGGAGATATTTAGATATTCTCTTTATGCCGGGATACCTTGTACATATACAGAGTGTCTAAAAATTCCCGCATACGGAGCTTATGGAGAAATTTGTTATATCAAAGGAAATAACTTTTTTCTTGACCAAAATTGAGTTCGAACAATAGTATCCAAGAAACAAGCGATAGAAAAATGGAGGTTTTCGCGAGCTAAGCTTCGGGTGAACAAATGGGTGGCAAAATTATCTTCTCCGGTCTAATTCAAGTAGACTTTACTGAGACAGAATTTTAATCCATAGCTTAAAAGATGTGTTACGTTGAAAATTGAAAAGTCACTCTAAGTAATGACCTTTCCCAACATTTTCGCTGAGGAAAAAGTTATTCCTTCCGGTACGAAGGATCTCCCTGTGATGCGGAAATTTTGGGACACCCTATATACAGTGGACGAATAAATATAGAAATAAAGTCCATAAAGGGCGCGGCGCTAACTCGGAAGCCGGATTAATTACTTCTCCATACTGCGAAAGTCTAAAATATCACATACATGTATATATATATATATATATATATATATATTTATTTATTTATTTATAAAATTACATTGTTATACAAGCGAGCCACATAAGAAAACACGGCGCTTACACACACGATCACGCGATTCGCCATCGGCGAGTCATACGGCTCGCCACACCGTCGGCACGCGGATTCACGGATTGGTGAATGCAAAAGCCGCGTGTTCCAACAGAATGAAGTAATTGTTGTCGTCGTCATCGACATTCGTATGCTCGCTAGCTCACCAGCCAGCTAGCTAGCTCGCCTGCTCGCTCGCTCGCCGTTCGTTTTCTCAATGCGATGAACGCTCCCGCTCGCGAAGCTGCGAATACGTGGCTGGTGGTGGTGGCGGTGGCGGCGGTGGTGGCACACCGGGCACCGCACACAGGCCCCAGCAGGTGTAGAGCCGGGGATCGCGAAGCGAATCCGGAACGTTTCATGTATTGTCGTACACGCGTCGGCCGCAACGACACACGATCGTCGGCCGTGGCCTGTCGTTAGTCGTTATCGATCCTCCGTTTACATTGCGCGATTCCCGTTTCTCTTCCTCGTTCTTTTTCTCTCCCCCTACCCCCCTCTTTCTCTCTCTTTTTTCCCCTTTTTTCCGCGTTTTCGTCATTGCCTCTCTGTCTCGTACCGCCGGGGAAAACCGCCGATCGGCGCGGCGCGTGTGTGTGCGTGTGTGTCAGTGGAAAATTTTCACGATCGATCCGGCGCCGTGTGTCAGCGATGCCGATAACACGGGGTACGTTCTTCCTATAGCCGTTTCTCGCGCTCGAGCTCTATCCAGGTGAAAATACCTGGACGCCGAGCGGAAGAGTAAACAATAGCTTCCATTCGCTCGCGGTATGTGCACGGTGATTTGCGACGCGATTCGTTAAGAAAGGATCGTGTTATAACAGTCTGTCGGGAATTAATTGCCACTTTTACAGCACGGTATAGATCCATGCCGATAGCCGATAGTGCTTTACACGGCATTTTGCGGATTCGAACGGGTGATTATTTCAATCAGCAAATTAATCGCCGCGCGCGCGCGCGCGAGAGAGAGAGAGAGAGATAACGCGATACCGGCGTTGCGATAGCTTATCTGCACGAAGAAGATTATATTCCGATACTTCTCCACGGACCTCGAAACGCGACAGGACGCGAAATCGCACACGGAAAAAAGGAATTAACTGTCCACACAGTAGTGAAATTCAGTCACCAGATCTCATTTTTAGCTGTGGAAACTGAAAATTAGATGCACGGAGATAATATTATATAGTAAGAATTACCACGAAATTTTGTAACGTTGGACCATACCGGTGTTATGACTGAAATTATTATCACATACGTTGTAATATGTGTGTCTTTAGTGATGAATACAATCGTTCGTGATGAAGTACATCGTTTAAGATTACAACACACGTCATAATTCAGAGTTGTCACAAATCTGGAAAATCGGGTGAACCGGGGAATTGAAAATGTCAGGGAAAACCTGGAAAAGTCAGAGGAAGATATGCATATAACAAAATCTGGAATTTTCAACTTGATTTACAATTCCCTTAAATGCTCTCAACTATTCTCTTTTCCAATACTCATTTATTTTTGTCGGTCCGAATTTGCATTCAAGATTATATTATGTTACTGAACTTTTAAGTTTGTGTTGCTTCTAATAATATAAGCCACCCTTCCTGCAATCCCTGTTTCTGAACGTTAAAGTTTAAAATTACAGATTGTACTTATGGAAAATTCTCCACGGTCGTCTGGAAAACATGGAAAAGTCGGGGAATTTCAAAATTCATTTTCTGCGGTGAGCCTGTAATTTCAGTTGTAATTCCTATATGGCCCAACGTTACAAAATCTTGTAGTAATTCTTACCACAATATTTCCTCCCGAGTTACAGGGACATGAAAAATTAGCAAAATTAACTGAATATCAATTTGCATTATACGGACAGCCAATTTTTACCCCGTGGAAGTATTACTTTTTAGCCGAGTGAGCTGCTTTTTAGTCGCGAGAGCTGTTTCTTTTCGCGTTTCGCGCGAGTTTCCCGATTGTCGATGCCGAATCGACCGTCAGACTGTCGCGCGCTCCTCCTCGACATGTTGACATTGGCAATGATAACGATCCCGACGGGGTCTTATGTAACGTTCAGATAAGCGCGACGTTGCTACACGTCCAAGCGGGAAATACCACGCGCGCGCGCTCCTCAATAATTCCGAGAGCGGGCGAGCGCGCGCTTCTGCCCGCGTTCCTGCGCGCGTTTCATTAGCGGGTTTAATCTGTGATGATCGAGATCTCTCTCTGGAACGGCGTCGGGAAACTCGACGACGGTCTATCGTGAGCACGCTCGTCGGCCATGCATTCCATTGAAATTATAATCAATTGAAGGTACACAACGGCCACATCGTCGACGGCCGGTCGGTGTATTACAAGTCACACACTGCCGCCGTTCGTGCGCGCGCGCGCGCTTTTACGCGCGTTAACCTGATTGTACAACTCGCGCGAATCGAGCGATCGCGCGCGCCACGCGAAATTCCACGATATATTGTATAATAATTCGACGGCCGACTCCTGTCTCTCTCCCTCTCTCTCTCTCTCTCTCTCTATCTATCTATCTATCTATCTATCTCTGTCTGATCGCCTTCGGGCGATAGAGAAAGGGGACACGTGTGCATACGTGTGCGGCCGACGATTTAATAAAGTGCAGACTCTCGCGAGCACGCTAATTAGATTGCATTATTATTCATCCGAGAAGCAAACGCGAAGGAGGATTTATCACTCGCGCGGTATATACGCGCTGTTTCAACGCGGTTTTCTACCTACGATTCGTCTCGTCTCGTCTCGGGAGGCAACAAAGCATGACTGGACACGCGCCGGCGCAAATTGGCGCGAATTAAGCGCTAAGGATAAAACTTATGCTCGATTTGGCCTTTTAGACGCTCTGTCGTCCATTGTCGTCGTCGTCGTCGTTGTCCGGTCTCTCGCTCCGGCATGCAAAATTTATGCTGTCTCTTAATTCAGCTCACGTTCCCTTTCCACGATCAGTCTCACGATCGGTCGCGCGACTCTGTTCGCTGACTCGCCGGTTTTTTCACCTTGGCATTTTACTACCGCGTCGATGACGACGGCGACGACGGTGACGACGTAGCCGCGTTTACGCATTTGCATATCCAGATATCCGCGCGAAAAGTCCACGTGTACGCGCACGGAGGAAATGAATTTCAATAACGCACGGATCAAATTCTCTGCGCGCGAAGATGTGAAAGGCGCGTGCAGAAAACTGATGTGACCGTGATGATTGCTGACCCATCACATTACCGTTTCGCGTGGCTTCTGCTGGTTCGGACGAAATGTACGGTAGCTAAGACATCCGCGGAGGAAATATTACGTTCAGCTACGCCGGCTCGTACCGACTTCGCGCTTCAGAAACGCTTCATCTCTATCTCTATCTCTCCGTTACCATATGAGAGCCATGTAATCGTCGTTAGATTTAAATCAAGAGGGTATTTTCACTTGAAACGTTGTCTTGTAGATGATTTTTAGAAACTTTTCTGGAAAAAAAACTACAAAACGTGCAGTTCTCTGAAGTTGTATAAATTTGAATAAATTTGTATCTGTGTTTTAACTATATACACGTTATTAGAACTATATACAATTTCTATATATTATTATTTTCAATATTAATAAATTCATAAGTAATTTCGTTACAGCACTGCACAAAAGTTCTGCTTGCACGGTTACCGCAATTCCAGACGTTGTAGGCTTCTGAGATTCAAACGACGAAAAAACTATGAAACTACACGCAGAAGAATACATACTGCATTCAAGCAAATATTACTTTAAATATTTCATAAATTTATATAGCAACAAGTATATCATAAGTTCATCATAAGCATCAAATTTATTCAAAACATGTTCTGAATCCTAGTAAGTTTAATAATATTTCAATCAAGAATATTAAATTAAAATGCTAAGAGTAAAACTTCAGTTTACTTAATTCAATTAACCGGAAATTTAATTTTTCTTCCATAAAGCTTATAATATTCTTGAAAAGAGGACAAATTCTTCTTCTAAGTAAATAATAATGAGCTTTTCTAATATTTGTGATGAGTATATTCCAATATTATTATATCAAGCACAAATATTCTTTGTTCGGGATAACTATTTCTCAAAAGAAATGAAATAAACTGAGTAATTTTTTCGTAATACAATAATATTTTTCTCCGTATATAAATTTATGGCTATTATGATGGAGAATAACAATTGATTTTTTATAAAAATGATACGACTTGAGACAAACAAGTTTTCCGGCCAGTTCTTTTCAGCTTTGGGAGTCCTTGAAGAGTCAAAATATTAAAGATATTAACTTCATCAAAAGAATCGTGGCAACCAACTTTTTGTGTTTAACACTAACAAAATTATTTACAACTTTGTTAATATCGAAGATAATGTAAACATAAATTATATATATAACTATATATATAAGTTAAAACATAGACAAATATTTATACAAAACTCTTCAAACTTGTATGTCTTATTGTTTTCCAAAAAAAATTCTACATAGAAAAGTGCTAGATTCATGTAAATAATTATTCCAATACACCTTAGCAAATTTTTACTTGAATAATTTACTTGGAAAATATTTCACTTTGATCAAATAAAAGTTTGTTGAGGAGTATTGGAGTAATTATTTATTTGAATCTAGCATTTTTTCCTGTGTAAGAACCACCTATCAGACGAAACGTTCCAAATAAAAATATTTGCTTAAACTTGTTTTCATGCAAGTATCTCGAACCGAGCTTTATCGAGACTTTATCTTTGCCGGTAAATGGGAGTTAATTATTAGTTATTTATAGTTAATTATTCGTGCTGCGCGCATCGTCATTTTTACAGGTACGTCGATGAACGAAAAACGTTGGCGCACGTGCCAATGGCACGGCCGACGTTCTTAATCCCAGTAGGAAAAAGGGATTCTCCGGTGATTTACGTTCAGGGTACGAAGCGCGTAGCGGTTCGCAGTAACCTAGTTCTCAGCTCCGACGCCGCCGTCGTCCACACGTTCAACACTGCCGTCGGTGAACGCACTCGGTTACGCGGTATTCCGTTTCTCGCATCGAGGAGAGCATCGATGATATCTGCCATTGTTCGTAGACACGCTAGCACAGTTCTCTCCACCTCGCTTGAACGAAACTCTTCGACCGCCGGAGAACAACCATCGACGAGAGTCATTGTTAGCCGAGCCGGCGTGAATCGAACGTTTTCCGCGTTTTTTTTTCTCCGACACCGCTCTGATTTCCTCAAGCTTCTCCTTAGATTCGATAATATGACAAGTGAGCTGAATATACAGGAGAAAAAATTGTTGTAAAAGTTACTTGTTGCTAAAAATTACTGTTAAAATTTTCTAATGCAAGACCATATCGGAATTATAACTGAAATTATGATGTATGTTGTAATTTTTAGTGATGTGTGCATAATGAAATACGTAATTAAAAATTATACATCATAATTTCAGTTCTAATTCCGGTATGGTCCAGTATTACAAGACGAAGGAGAAAGGACAAAAAGGAAGGTCAATAAAGCCGTTTTTGTATCCCGATTTTCGTTAAATAATTTTTCTTGTATTTTATGATCATTAGGTATGTCAAAAATAATCATTAGATGAGAAAAACTCGATCCATAAAGCCATAATTAATTACACTAGTTTACAAATTTCGGTCAACTTTTGTACTAGAGCAGCTGATAACTATTTTTACAATAGTTTTTTACGCTGAATTCAAATCCGGCGCCAGAATTTTTCTGGGTCGTCAGGTTTTCGAGATATCGCCAGGTGGCAGTAGTGTCGTGTCATATTTGACGACAAAGTTTCCAAAAATATCTTCTGCCAAAGTCAAAGAGGGAATCTTTATGGGTCCACAAATAAGAGAATTAATTAATGACCAGCAGTTTTTGCAACATTTGTCAGCCGCAGAAACCGCAGCATGGGCGTTTTTCAAAAGAGTTGTCCGTGAATTTCTCGACAACTGAAAAAGCGACAACTACAGGCAAATAGTTGCGGATCTGCTTGAAAATTATCGTCGAATTAGTGCTCGTACGTCGCTCAAGCTCCATTTCTTACATTCTCACTTGAAGTTTTTCCCGGAAAACTTGGACGAAGTAAGCGATGAGTAAGGCGAGCGAATGTACCAAGGTATGCGAAGAATTGAGCGTAATTACCAAGGTTTTTGGGATGAGGGCATGCTCAGCGATTACTGCTGGTCCTTATTACGTAAAACGGACTCAAAACAACACATGAGACAAAGTTTGGCGTCCGTTCACTTCTAAATTTTTGAATAAAATGGGTCATTGTGGCCAAAAACAGCAAAAAAGGCCTTTCATATATCTCGAAAACCTGATAACTTACGAAAAAACGGACTGCGAACTTCGAATCAGCGTAGAAAATTACCTTAGAAACATATTTCAGCTGCTCTAGAACAAAACCGTGTATACCAGTGTTATTAGTCGAGATATATGCTACTATGATACCTTTTCATGATTAATAAATGAACTAATAAAATATTTTCGTTCATTATACCGCGCTGCCATCGTATTAACCTCAGTTGCCACCACATATTAACGTCAGTTAAGATCGCAATATCTATCGTTTCCAAGGTGAATACAGCTTATAGTAAAAAAAAATTATTTTTTACTATTTAATGTGTCTTATGTATTAATTTTAATAATACATATTAATTTTAATAAATTCTGGAGTGAATTTCAGACACGAATCAATTTTTTTCGATATCTTCAAGTAGAACTGTTAAAAAAATAATCAATAATATTTATAACAGTCAATAATATTCTTTACAAGGATTTTATATATATTGCAGTAGTATTAGATAATTATATTCAAGAATGGCGAGTTGGATCTCCCGCATGTCGCGCTGCGTTATTCTTTCGCGAGCAGCATGGCAGAGTAGTATAATGAACGGAAATATTTTATTAGTTAATGTCATAAAATGTCAAAAAAAATGTCATTAAAAAAGGTATTATTGTCGTATATCTAGACTAATAATTAATTATGGCCTTATGGGTTGAGTTTTTTCTCCTCCAATGATTATTTCTGACATTTCTAATGATCATATAATACAAAAAATTTGTTTAATGGACATCGGGAGGGGAAAAAACGGCTTTATTGACTCTCCTCTTTTTTATAATAATTTTTATTACAATATTTTTTCCGTGTACAATTGTATCGGTTCTTGCTCGCTTCGCTATCCCAGAAAACATTATGCGCGCAGATATTTAGCATATTGAGCGTGAACGTGGCATGATAGATACTGGTGTGCTATACTAGAAATCACAGGTTCTCGAATCCCGGCAGAGCCAAAAATTTTCATTCGCTCGTGTCTCCTTTCGAAAGGCAATGGCAAACCACCGAGAGTATCCTTTACCGAGAGACCTTTCAACCATTTGCCGTTCGGAATTGGCATTGAACTGTAGGTCCCATATGTCTGTGTATAATCAACGTGTATACCACAGGTATATGAGAAAGAGAGGTGTCACCACACCTGGCGATGGGATTATAGATTTAGCAAATCACGCACGAAGATTATTATCAAGCAAAACTTCATTCCAGCGCGACATTATAGGGCAACTAAATGATTAACGGCATTTTTGCGGGTAACATTTTCATGAAAATGAGAAATGTTCGCAGGATCAAAACAAGAATCATGCGAATACAGCAAACGACTTGTGAGTAGATAGCTGATTTAAGGAGGCCAAAAATGACGAACTTGATAAGTGTCGATAACGTAGAGGAGATCCTCAAAATGTTACATAAATACTGACACGATCATGCTGCATTCTTTTTATATCTTTTGTACATGTTATGTCCTGGAAGAGGATGTACGCAACAAACATCGCATACTCGCGCACTCGCGAGGCCTAAACGTACTGGTAGGTCTGCGGGTCAGGTCAAGGTCCGGAGAGGTCCATTTACTCCGATCGCAGAACGTACGTTAGGTGGTCCTTTATTTAAGTCAAAGAACTTAATTTCTTTACCTGAGATAGGACCATATGAAAGGGGAAAGTTGAAAGGGGAATTTAGATTGAAGTAATTGAAAGGAAATGAATGAATAAATGTAACAAACTTAGTTAAATTTGGAACATTTTGAATAAAGGAGCTGATTAATTATACTAATAACATAATTTGCTTCTCACATGGATTAACAATAGTGATAAATTTATGAGAAAAGTCATTGTAAAAGATACAATATGTCCTTTTAGACTTAATATAGAACTAAATTTAATATAAAATTAAAATTTCGACTCGGCTTAACACATTCAATGCGTACAAGCAACATGACTTCTGTATCAGGTAAATATTTACGCTAACAGACAGCCAGAGATGTCAATTTTGAAATTCTTAGTCGTTCTCGTCACATATTAAGCGATGCTCCAATTTATTTTAACATGTACTTTTATTGTGCAAAAGCATTTACAATTTTGTGCAATCATTAAATTTTGCAGAGAAAAAAATCAGTCGGTAAAGTTTTCAAGTATGGCATTCCTGTAAAAGCCGCATAATGTACCATCGAATCACGAGCAAATGTTAACCGTATGCTAATCGTTTGCATGAGATTTGCTGGTGCACAGGGTGCGATACTTAACCTATCAATTTGCGTGGAATATGCATGATTGAATATATATCTCACGAATAGAATCTAGACAACTCGTACATAAAGCTTACAAACGTAACAACAGGCGCAAACTTGGCGCGCAAAATTGTCAATCTGGATATATTATCGATTGTACATTGGAAAGCCTTCTCTCGTGGTCATTTCTCTCGAGACCACCCTGTACACGCTGTAAAGGGTCTGAAAGGACAGGTGTTAATTAGTAGTAATTGTATCGTGCGTTACGTACGGTGTTACGTGACGAAAAAAGGAGAAGCGTACGAAATCGCGGTCGGCGTTGTCGTGTATATTCAAAAAGAAATGCTCGTTCGTGCGCATACAGAGGAAAAGATTTCTTTAGATTTAGTATTTCGATTTATTTAACTAAAATTTGTTTCATAGAAACAACGTATATGAAATATTATTTGTTCGAGTAAAAATTATATTGCCTTATTTAAGAAAACTCTATTATTTAACAGAAAGAACGCTATTATTTGAAACAATATCTTTCAATCAAATAAAATATTGTCTGGTTACAATAAATATGTGAAATGAAACAAATAATTTCTTTATAAGAAAATTGTCTTTCGTTTCAAACAAATTTTTTGTTTAAGATAAAGATACATATTCGTTGAAAAGTCTGACAATCATACTTGTTAATCGAAACATTAGTTTCTCTGACGCATGCCAATGATGAAATTTGTTTGGATGCAATAATATTTGTTAAATTTGAAGAAATCTTTTTCTCAGTGCACCTACGAGAAAGAAAAAGGGAGAGGGGGGGAGAGGGAGAGAGAGAGAGAGAGAGAGAGAGAAAGAAACGTAGTCGTGAACTAAAATTAAATTAACCAACTGACAAGAACACTTCCCACTGATTCACCGCGAAGGGGTGGAGCTATTATTTGGAGGTGGGCCAAGGGCAACGGACTCCGTACCGTGGTCGTGCCTTGGTGGGTCGAAAGGTTCTGGCTGGCCTTGAAAAAAAGAAATAACTACCTTCGAACTACGCCCATCCATTAATCCTACTCTCGTACAATAGAACGGTAATTAAGCTCGCTACTTCGGAGAGCGCTCCGTCGTTATCTATATCGGCGCGATGTCACGCGCATTCGCGAGAGGCCGGGACCGCCGTTCGCACGATATGCATGCGAGAAATCTCGTGAAACTCGGCGCCGTTAGAGTAGTTCAGGATGTATATAAGCGCGTCTATTATATCGCATAAGAAGGCATTTACATATTTACGAGCGTTTTCGGATAAAAAGCGGCCTCTCTTCGCTCACTCTCACTTCTTTCGGTTGCAGAACGTAGGGGAGAGTCGGATACCTGTTCCACGGCCAGCTCGTCCGTCGTTCTTCCCGAAATCGAGAGTACTCGAGGCGTCGAGGCTCTTGTCGGGAGGTCGCCGATCTACCATCTTCTCGGGTTGCTTTCAGTTCGTTAACACCGAGGACGAGCCCGCCACTCCGAGAGAGAAGTTCGCGGGATTCGTGTCGTCAACGCCTACTATCAAGAGTAACGCTTTTCTATCTGTCGGATCGGCCGGGAAGTTCGGTGCGATTTTTTTCTTTTTTCACCTCTTGCGACGGTAAACTGGCCATATTCTGCGGTAAAAATATGCGGATACTGTCGGAACGTCGATGAAGTGATCACAGGCAAGGATGGCGATTGCTCAGTCGATCGAGTAATTTATTTCCACCGAATGTACAATGAGAGAAATCATACTGAAGTTAGAGCCGGCCTCAGCGGTTATTTTCGGCCTCAACTATATCTTCTTCTGGTTTTAGCCCGAAAATAGTAGTAGCAATATGCATGTAAGGTTATCACTGACACTGCGGTAACACTAAAAAAGGTTCTTCTGGCTATAATTCTTTCGCTTGTTCGATTACAAAACATGAAAAATTGTGTTTTTAGTGCGATAAAAACAATCCCACCGAGAAATCGAGCCGAACTTTTGCGACCGACTCGACACAATTATCACGTGCGACGCTTTCAAGTACAGTTTAACACGTGCAAACCCAATCCCGTATTTCAGGCGATACGACGGATCAGACATTCACGATATCACCCGTGTGGGACATAGACAAGAACGATGTGCAGCAATTGGTGCAGCTCAGCGAAGAGAAGAGCAGCCTGTTCAGGTACGAACTCCCCCACGTTCCCCGATATCCAGATTTCGCGGCAGATTTATCACTGAATTTACGAGCCTCACCTCGCGTATGTTTTTTTTCCCGGTGCGACGACGACACACAGGCTACTCGAGGATTCTCAGCTGAGCATGATCGAGGATGTCGGCGATAGCTGCCTCGTAGAGACCAGCTTAGGCAATTACAATGATGCGAACGCGACGCCGCATTATTTGATGCTCAACAAACAGAACTCATTCGAGCACGACGAAAGCTTAGGCATCCTGACCCCCGACCAGATGACTGATTTCACGGTCGCGCTGGAGTGCTCCAGGACACCATCCTGCGAGAATCTCACCGGCTCGGCCGGCTCGAAAGTAGCGTTGACGCGAGCGTCCGCTTCAAGACCACTGGCGGAGGAGGGTTGCAGCGAGAGGACGCCTTCCCCGGAGGAACTGCCGCTCGACCCGAAACCGGTGGAACCGATCAGAGGTAACACAGTGCCCGTGAGCTTCGTCACGTCGGTCACCAGCATCACGAGTCTCGAGGCGGGCTACCAAGGCGACGGCGAGAACTCGAGGCCGGCCAGCCGCGGTGCGGATCCGCCGTCCATAGTGCCGCCGGTGAATCTTCCCGCCCCGTGCAGGCAAGATCCGATGACCGACTCGGACTTCTTCACGGAGAGCGACGCCGACGCCCACGAGGAGATAGTGCGGGGCGACAGGAAAGCCCAAGTGATCGACGGTACGCTGTTCTGCGCCCCGGGCGAACGCAGATGCCCGAGCTTCACCGGCGAGGAGATGGACTCGAGTGGCATTTACTCGGACCTGGACAAGCTTCAGGCGCCCGAACAGGCGCCGGAGGAGAACGACGATCACACGCCCGACACCGGCGACACCGAGCTCTCGCAGAGAAGCCAGCCGTCGCCGGTAGCCGCGAACGTCATCATGGATTATCTGCAGGTGAGATTATTTAAGGAATCAACGAGAAAACAGGATTCGGTGATTGTGTATGCAGCGGGACTTTTTTTTTCTCTTCGTACTTCGTTATGTAAACGATCCGGATAGCCAAACCGGTAGGAATGCGGATCTTGCGCGGTGTCTGCGGTAAATTTCCTCGGCAGCTTGCTAGCGGAGTACGACGACAGATTGACGGGAGAAACCGAGCAAAACGTGTCGGTCTATAATCATCTACCCAATAAGCAAAATGTCAGCAGTATGCTGGCAGATTGGCAGCGGATTCGATCGGAATACCGTGGCAGATATATAGTCATTTACGTCCGCATGAAGCGAGTATTCTGTCGACAGAGCCTGTTGACGTAACTTGACAGCAGATTGACGACGAGAACCGAGCAGGATCTGTCTTACCGCAACCATTTAAATGGAACATACTGCAGATTCGGTTTCTACCGCCAGTCTGTCATCATACTTTGTTGGTTGAACCTGTTGAATTTCTGCCGTCGACAAAATTTACAATATATATCACGTAAAAGGATACTCTGCTTACCCAGACTCAGATGGAAATGCGCGATGATCACGTCTCATCACAATGTGACGTCATACTGTAACTTCCACTTAATATCTTTTTAAAGATCATTACGTGATTAACATCACACGAGCACAAGATGTACACAAATGGCACGTTTTTGATTACGATTAATGCTGTTAGATGAGATATTTTTGTCACATCAAGATATGAACGACATCTGAGCAACGTATGCGCACTCATCTGTATTTATTCTTGCCCTCATGCTTTGATTATCGTGAATACAAAATGAGGTTAGATTGAATGGAATTTGTTATCCGGGAGATAGTCAAACCTGCGGAAGTAGATTTTACGTAGTATCTATTATTTTGTCGACAGTTTATTAGCGGAAATTCAACAGGATCTGCTAGCGAAATATGATGACAGATTGACAACAGAAAACGAGTAGGATCTGTTGTTCCGTCATCGTTTAAATGTATTCAAATGGAGTGTCAATTTGCGAGCATGCTGCTAACATTTTGCTCATGGATAAATGTCTTTTTAAGTGGAACCTGCTGCAGATTCCGCTAGGTTTCTGCTGTCAAATTATGAGCAGGCTCTGTCGACAGAATATGAGCTTACTGCAGGAACAGATGACTATAGATTTGTTATGTTTTTCTGATTGAATCTGCTGTCGGTTTACCAGAATATTGCTAACATCTTGCTTATTGGATGCCTTGCCGTATAGAACCCTATCAAGACTTCGGACGAGACAAAAGGCTTGAATGACACGACGAATTCCGCCGAGGTACCGGCGATCAAGACGGTCGAAAATAACGAGAACATCCGACCTAAAACACCAAGCAAGGCTGATTCGATGCCTTTGAAGAAGTATAAGATGCCAAAGAAGAACGTCGTCTCGAAGATCAAAGCGATGATCGAGTCGTCTGCGAAGGACGACGCGGAGAAAGAAGCGAGACGCTCCCAAAGATCGGCTAGGAAAGGCGGCCGTTGGGACGCGGTCATGAACAAGATCGAAGCTGGCAAGAACGAGCAGAGAACGAGGTCAGCCAGGAAGGAAGTCAAGTCGAGGGTGCTGCAGAATCTGGCACTGTCGCCTTCTACGAGGCCGACGTTAAAGAAAGCCGGCGACTCGAATAATTACAACAACAACAACAAGGACAAACGGTAAGCCTTCAACCGTGTTGATGAGTTCGTGTTGATGAGCAGCCTGAAAATATTAATTCTCTCAAAGGAGAACGATAAGCAAGTAAGAGCCAGAGACCTTAAATAGAATAAAAAATAAATATAAAAGTTAATATGACGTTATTTTGACTTTTATATGATTTTTTGTTCTACTTGGGACGTTAGTGTTAGAACGGAACAAAATTTAATAAGAATGTTTAGATGTATAAAAAACGAACATTTCGGCTTCAATCATTGACTTTTTTCAACGCAATTGACAATTGTAGAAACAAAATTGCTCTGTGTTTTAAAATTGTCAATTACGTTAAAAAGGGTCCAAATGAGAAAACGTTCGTTTCTTATATATGTAAGTATTCTTATTGATTTTTTTGTTTTGCTCCAATACCGGCGTCTCTGACTTTAACTTGTCCATCGATCTCCTTTGATTTTCCATACTTCTCTCTCATTGTGCAAATCTCGTCTTATATACAATGAGATCAGTCCGCCCTTCTTTTTTCTTTACCATAAACTATGTTGGAAATATTCCCAAATCTCTCAGGAGGATGCGTGGCTGGCAAGAGATGAAATCGCCGACACAGGAGACCGCAAGGAGTTCCGTGCGCAGTTCCATGAGCGACCTCAGCAGTGGCCCGAGCAAGGATATGCCAAGTAAGTGGCATCAGTATTCGTACTTGATGAAATTGGCGGAACACGCCAAGTCACACACACGTATATATTATACAGACCCGTGCTTTCTCGATTTGACTTATAAATGAATCCACCTGTATAGCTAGCAACTATACAGCAAGAGAGCGAGTAATACGGTTTTCCCACATGTGGCTTAACGTGTTGCTGCTGAAATTTCTCTTCTGCTCTGTCTCATGTCACAGCTGTGTGTTACGTTGATCTCCCGGCTTTGCGTAATATTAGACGGCATTAATTAGCTCACACAGTATTTGCGTTATGACAGGCGGTGTCGGAGATAATTTAAAAGCGGCATCAGGCCTGTTACACAATAAGTTTGTTTTCTCTTCCTGAAGACTCGGTTGCGCTTTTTACCGTTACAGTAAGACAAGTATATAACTTAGCGTTGAAGGGAAAAGGAACGAAGTTCCAGTTCATCCCTGTATATATAAGTCATTCAGGAATGGAAAACAGACCTCAAAAGTCGTACGTCTCTGTCAGATGTCGGAACGCAACCGGTGATCCAATAACAGAACTCGTTTTCGAGAAGTAAATATCTTTCATTGGGCCATCGACTGCGCTCCGACATTCGACAGGAACACGGCGATTTATTGTGTAACGGACCTAATGCGAAATCGGAAATGAATCGGAAATGCAAGATTGCTGGAACCCGCTTCGTCATTTCCCATTATCGCGAAACGACAGAGATCGATCGATTGCGCCCGCTACGTGGGATTTTCGAATTAGCTCGTACAGCGCAAGACTCGATGTTTCTTCCCGAACGGGACTCGAAGGGTGCGGGGAAGAGACCGCCGATTCCTGACGTGCGGTATTACCTACCGGAGAGAAAGACGAAGTCTCCTTATCGACCCGCGGCACTCGAGCGGCAGTAAACGGTCGGCCGTCGAGAAACGTCGAGGATCTTACTGCCCAATAAACACAACTAGCAACAACGTTATATAAATATTATAATTTCTCATTCAACAATGGCTGCGTTCAGCGGAACAAAGCGATCAGTAAGCGGTCATTGATTGTTAGTCTTTACCCAGTAAGCATGAAACATTGTATCAATTCTTCTAAACATTGATTTGATGTGGATTTTATAAATATTTTTACGCAGTACTTTATAAATGTTTTTAAATTGTTATTTGATAAACCAATACGTCGATAATATTCTTAAATATTAAAATTATATAGCGTAGGAATATTATTTTTAACGTTTGGCTTTAATACTATTAACGCTGACGTTGTATATAACATTAAGGACTAAATATCTGAAAACGTTAAACTTGTTGTAAAATATCACTAATAATGTTGTGTTAATGATTTCTTGCTTACTGGATGCTGTCCTTAAATTTAGACCAATTATTCAAATGCGACCGTTATGTTTTCTGAATGCAGCGAATGTAACTGTAAAGTAGGGATTGTAGGAATCATACCGATACTTTGAAATACGACACACGGGCATTTGATACCCGATATTTTTGTATCGATACTTTAAATTTTAATATCATAGCCTATCGGTTAATGACCTAAATATTAATTGATTTGATACAAACCGAAACATAATTTGGCTATGTTTCGTTATTGGATGATATTCATAAATATATTGTCATTTCGAAATGATCTCAAATACTATCTTCAGATATTAATATGACCTTTTATTGATTAAGGGTTATTGATGTGCCATGGACACGAACCAAGCGGCACACAGCGTTACCGCGCGAAAAGAACGTAGTTTCTCAGAAGGCTCGTCGAAAAATGCCGACGTAGTCGATCTCAGACTTCTTTTTCATAATGTATAGAATTCAGAATTCTATCATTACTAATAAATGAAGTAATGTCTAAAAGATGTGTCAAAAATAATGATATTTTTAAATATCGACACATTTATAACCAATATATCGGTGCATCAGTACTATCTATTTCGACTCGTATCGATACAAAATATCGATGCCTTGTGTTCCTCCGCACATTCCTGCTGTGAAGGCCTCTGCGCGTGAAAAATTTTCGACCGTAACCGTGAGTCCGGTAGAAAATTGGCCAATTTCAGTCGATTATTCTTCGGCCGCGAGGAGGAGAATAATTAACTGTGATTGGCCAATTTTCTTCCGGATTTACGGTTACGGCTGAAAATGCCTTACGTGCAAAGACCTTTACGTAAAACACTATTACACGTTATATTATACTTGTATCGTCGAGCGGGAAATTACAATATCGATGTAACGTTACTGATGGTTGGTGTTTATGCCGGGTGCCCCCTTTATCGGCGCCGCCGCCGCCGAGACACTCGTCTCGCTTCCGTTGTATGTACACACAAAGGAGGGCCGCGGCAGCGCATCGCGCGCAGCTTCGCGTCCAGCCAGCATCCAGTCGGCAGTCTTCGGCGGATCTCGTGCTGGATCGTGTTCTCTTTCTCTCTCTCTCTGTTCCTCTGTACACGCACACACACACACACACACACACACATGTATATACGTGCACGCGCATGCACCTACGATGCATTCGCCGTCTGTCGTCCGTCTTTCTCTCGCGGGACGCACAGCCTCGCTCGCTCCGGGTTCCGGTATCGGGTCACCGCGCGGTGTGCCGGTGTGTGCGCGGAGAGTGCGTAGCCTAGTGCGTAAAAGGGTGACGAAGGAGGGCGAGAAGGGAATCACGCTGTGACAGTCGACGCGTAGCCGCACTGTTAGCGGGTAGATCGGAGCGGAGTAACCAGCGCGCGACGCATCCAGGCGGTGGCCGGAGCATCGATTCCCCTCTCTTTCTCTCTCTCTCTCCGCCTGGTCGGCTCTCGACGTGGTGTTGCAGCTACCGACGACTTCAGCCCGTCCACTTGACGGTTACGCTTTCGCCCGGTCGCCCGGTGATCGGCGGCTCCTTGGACTCGGCGAGCTAGTGCGCGCACACCGAAAGGACCACTCGTCTCTCTCTCTCCCTCTGTCTCTTTTCGACGTGACCTATTTCCCGTCGCGTTCCTCGTACCCTCCGCCGCCGCGGTGCGCGCGTCGCGGCGCACCGCGAGAAACGACACGTGCGAATTACGTGCGCGGGCGGGCATGACGTTGCTCCGGGCGGATCGTTTATCTCGAAAGCGGTCGAGTGAGTGCTGCGCCCCTTCTTCGGCCACATCCGTTAGTCCCCTCGTTGCTTGTTTTCTTCTTCTCCGTTTGCGCGGAGAAAATCTCGCTCTCAGGTTCACGTTTCGTGCCGAGTGACGTGCGGGGGTAAGCCGGTGAAGAGAAAAAGAGAGAGAGAGAGCTCGGGTTGCAAATCCCCCGGGACATTGGATCTCATCGAATCATCGGCCGTTACACCTGGTGCGCCGAGGTGCTACGTCGTGCCGAGCGAGCGAGCGGTCGGCGTTCCCCGAGCGGCGATTTAGCCGTGCGGGCTCGTCTACCTGTACGGCGCCACCCGGACGTGTCCACGCGTGTTAACGGCACCTCGGCGACGAGCCACGGCAGCTGCCTCCACGGGTCAACGCCATTCGCCGTTTATTTCCGGCCTTAGTGTGCTTTCGTCGTGCTTTCTTTGCACTTCGCTCGCACCGCTATGCGTCGTGCACCTCCGTCGCTCGGCAACGATGCCTCCTCCTCACCCGCGCCCCCACCATCGCCAGCACCAACACCAGCCTCCTCGCAGGCAGGTGTACCCGACACGAGCACGTGCGTTACCAAGGTCGACGACTATCGGTACGCGCCCGGCACCTCGATCCACCCCGCGCCTTATGCAATCGGCCGCCGCTAAGCCCACACGCTCGCCGGTGCCGACGAGGAAGGTCCATCTGTCGACGAAGCGCGCGCGCAGGAGCTGAATGATCGAGCGAACCGAAGAGAGAGATATCGAGAGCGACTTCTCGACCCACTCTCTCTCTCTCTTTCTCGTGCCACCACGGGGAGCTCCTTCGCGCCAGCTCGTTGTTCAATCGCCGTCCGCCGACATGTGATCGTATGTGTGATATAACGAAACGTGGTACAGTTCCTACCTGCCGATCGGCGTCGGGTATCGCATCGGGATACGTGATACGTGTGATACGTGTGATAGCGATAGCTGTAATGTAGAGTCCGCGAGAGCCGGCAAGACACGTTGCGATCCAGCGCTTGGCAAGGCGTAGGAAAGAGAGAGAGGAAGAGATGCCTGTTGTTGTTGTTGTGCTTCGCGTCGGAGAACATCGGCGCGCCGTCTATACTCCGGCCGATTCTCACGCTCGGCTCGCAAGACTCGACAGGATGAGGGCACACGCAGTCGTGCTCTGGGAGAATCACGGACGGTGCTTTGCGCGAGGGCTCACGATGGAGAGGAGACGCTGAGAAGGAAGAGAAAGAAAGAGAGAGAGAGAGAAAAGCGGACTCGCGTCGTCATGGGCCAGCAAGGATCGAAGGAGAGACCGTTGCCGAGAAGGGCGGACTTCGTTCGAGACTCGGCGAAGATGCGTCTAGGCAGCTTCAAACGAGGTAGAAGGGAGCGGACGAGCGGTGACCGTGTAACGGTGCTTCCGGTTTGCCGCGGTGGTGGTCGCTCCGACAACGACGACGAGTCCATCCGCTCTTGTCTTAATCCGGTTAATCGTTCGATCCTATTTGCCGGAGAATTCAACGTGGCCTTTCTCGCGCAGACCAGTTTTTCCTACCTCTCTCTCTCTCTCTCTCTCTCTCTTTCTTTCCTTCCTTTTGTGTTTCTTTTTCTCGCTCTCTCTCGCAAGACTGACCCTTTCACTGTCTCACCACGCGATATCTTGGTGATATTTTCAGAGAGATCACCGACGTCCGCGAACCCGCCCAGAAGATTCGTCTCGAACAGCCATGCCAATCACCAGGTCCGTTTGAATAATTTCGACGCGAAAAAGAACTGCATCGACGTGACGCCGGTCGTACTCGGTAAATATGCAAAACACACACATTTATGAGCGGCCAAGCCGCTTTATCGCGCCAAGTAGTTAGGTGACTACCCTGACGTATGGTAGCGTTTGATAATCAGGAGGAGGAGGAGGGGAGAGAGAGTGAGGAGAGATAGGAACGAGGGCACCGTCGCGTACTTCCGGCTGGAGTTCTACTGCCATAACGATGAACGACGTGATGAGCAGAAACTCAGAAAGAGAGAGAGAGAGAGAGAGAGGAAAAATGGGGGGGGGGAATAGAAAGAGAGAGCAAGAGAGAAAGAAAGACAGAGAGAGAGAGAGAGAGAGAGCGTCTCTCGTCTCCGGGACTAACTAGCCGAACGCGACCGCGTCTGCCGGGCCGCGAATCGCGGGCTGCACTCGCGTAGAGGACGTTAATGAGGGAATGCGGAATGAAGTGTGGAGAAAAGAGAAAGCCCGGTTGCGGAAAGCAAACGGCAGGATACGGGAATATTCTTGTACATCTGCCATTAGTCACGTGCTAGATAGCAGCCTGCAAGAATATTTCCGGGAATTCGAGTCCTCGAGATCGGCCGCAATTGTAATCACCGCATACAAAGTGCGTACGAATGTTGGAACTTCTGTTCCTTCGCGAGTTCTCGAGAGTGTTCTAACGGTGCCTTACCCTCGCGGCCCGGGTGGCGCGCTCGCTCGTTCGCTCGCCTTCGTCGCAGCGCGGCGATGATTTCCGATCAGCGCCGCGCGCTGCCCCGATCACGCGCGCGGCGCTGCCGATTACGCGTCGAGGAGAGTGCGTACACGCCGGCCGGGGAAGACCTTGAATTGCAAAACGTACCTCCGCACTCTCTGGGCGCCTCCTTATCTCGCGGGCGTACGGGCGATGGAACGGTTCTCGCCGTACGGTACTCGCAGGCTCGCCGAGTCCGAGTACTACTACCGGCGGTTTAGTGCTTAACATGCTCTCGTTAACGCAACACAATCTCTTTGCAGAGAAGAGCCCGCCGTCAGCGCGAAAGCCGGCGATAACAAGGAGATTAACGGCTAACGCACCCGTGAAACAGAAATCCTCCACGCCGTCGATAAAAGGTATTTGCGAATTGCGTTCCCCCCGGCAATTATGCTCCCGCTAATTGGACGCCGCTCGTTTCTTCGCAGCCGCGTTTCTTCTCGCGCGAGAAGTCTCGCGTAATCCGCGCGGATCCGTCGCGCGATATCCGTTGTACTCGTTATTATTACTACACCTGGACATTTCGCTAACGACGGAACGAGATGGAAACAATCGCTCGTGCTTTCCATGCCATTACGGGCTGGTTTCTAAAAAGTTCCCACGGTCATTTCGCGCGGCACACATCGCGGCCGTTCGCGCACCCACACACACACGCACGCACGCAGAATAATCGTGTGCATCGAGGGTCCTGTGACTGTCCCTGTTCAACGACGTCGAGAAGCGATGGAACAAATGCAAAGGATTTTTCGCGCTACACTTCCAAATGGGAAGATGCATCCGCGAGAGACGACGTTTGCGATCGATTCGGCACACTCGTAAAATTGAACAAACACTTTTCTTCCGCTCGAACGATCGATAGATAGTCGCAGAATTAACATGACGGTGGGACTTTCCTTTCTACTTCTTTCAACCCGCTTTTCTCACGATTTTGTCAATGGTAATTTTACGACTGGAGCCTCAATTCGCCCGGTGCAACAACGCATCGTTCGCACGCACGCTCCCTCTCGCCCTCCTTCATTCCCTCGCACGTACGTACGTGCACGCGTGTGTCGTTTGTCGCTCTTCGAAGAAAGTTGCGGCTTTCTCCCAATAGTCCCGAGCGCTAAGCTACAACCTGTTCGGCCCGAGAAATGCTTTCCATTCGAAACTCCTCGAAAAATCCTCCGCGAGTATCCCGACCTATTCTATCGACCACGGGGAAATGATTATCGAGCGAGAGAGCGAGAGAGAGAGAAAGAGAGAGACCGTCGGCGCTTCTAAATAATATACGGAATGGCGAAAGCAGTTTCTGCGAGTTCAACGATCGCCATAAAGATCGCGGAGAAAGGAGTCGGTGTGCGTGCGTATACGGCAGATGCGTCTCGAAAGGGATCATCATATCTCGTGGTCGCGAGACGCGTTCATTGCATTCGGCATTCATCGCGGATCCTGACGTAAGAGGCGGTACACACACACATTGTGCGATCGTCGACCGCCGGCCGGCGCGATTCCTACGGCCCGGCGACCGTAAGTAAGCGCAAACACGCGCGTACCTATTCATTCGTCCTCTTCCATCTAAGGGTCACCACCGAGCCCGTATGGAAAAACCGCAGTTTTATTCGACGCACGTTTTACCACTCGGCCCCGAGCTCCGGAAGTGCGTAGATTTCGCCGGGGAGGTCTCGGCCGGCTCGGGAAATTCGTCAGGTGCGCGTAATTTCGGCCAACCCGGCGCGTCTCGTCGAGCGGACGCGAGTCATGAAGAAGATTAACGTCTCCCCCCCCCCCCCCCCCNCCGAGGCTCCCGCTTCCTTGCCGCGGTTATTTTGATTATTTAGAAGCGAGAGAACATATACAGTAGAAAGAACATTTTGCGTTGAAATCGGTCTTTGTTAAAATGTTTGCTGTTAAATTCTTAGCATACCTCTGTGTTAATTTAACATATTGTGCTTCATGTTGTCTCAGTATTTCGCCAGTTGAGCTGATATTCAACACGTATGAGTATTAAAATAACATATTTTACACTTGACTATCGATTAACTTATCGTGGATATTCATTTTTGATAGAATATTTGTGTTACTTCTCAACATATTCACACTATGTTAAATTAATTAACAAATTTTGCGTGGATCATTTGGAACATGTGAAACCTGTTAAATTTAACGCAAATCTCTTTACTGCGTATGCCCGAAATTCCTACGGAATATGTTAAAAAGAACATGACCGTAAAATTATCTCTCTTGCTTTAACAATCAATAAATTGTTGTAAAATTAACATGACAAAATCATAAGGACGGTTAGGCTGAAAAAGAAGGAATTGAATGTTGATTTTACACAGTAAAATTTTTTTGTGTTTAAAAGAGTCCATTGAAATTTTCTTTTACTTTAACACGGGGAATATGTTAAAAAGTACACAAATATAATGTTAAATTAATACATTCGCCTTATCAATATATGTTGACAAGGTGAATGTGTAAATATAATATTATATTTGTGTACTTTTTAACACACTCGCCATGTTAAAGTAACACAAATTTTCAGTGGACCGTTTTTAGCACAAAATATTTTACTGTGTATGGTGATTTATTAATTGTTACGTGATAAATATCAACTACTAATGACATTACGCCAATGTAATAATTTTTCGTTCAACAATATAGGTGCAATATAACATGTGTTGTATTATCGAATGGGAAATTATAACATTGTTATAATGTTACTGTTAGTTTACTGTTACCTGTATTAGTGTTTACTGGGTTAGAACAAAAAGAAAGTTTTTGGAATACAGATGCATTCGATTCTATCACAAGTGTCATTTTACGAACGTATCCTTGTGTTTCAACATATTTCGTAAGAATTTGGGGCACCCTCGCTTCTGACGTCATCAAACCAGACGATCGCATTGAACGACCAGTGTGCTTATTCTGTAACTTTTAACGACAACATCGTTATCGTTAAACGTCGTCGCGCAGCTATTACATTGGGTGTTATAGCGAATTCGATCGCTCGTACTATACCGGATTCGTATGTGCTGAAGGCTACTATGCAATTGGTTAAATATAAAAGCATATAAGTATTTGGAACTATTGTAAACATTCAATAACGAATATTGTAATGTTATTTAGCTGAATATACATTAATTATTTTAAAGTGTCATGTTACTCTATTATATTTTGATAAATTATGTGCAACGACCTTTAGCGCATACTAATTCACAGTGTACACCAAGAAAAAAATTATAGAATCAAACAAGACTTCGCTTAAACGAACGAGATTTTTTCAAATACAACATTTATTCAACAAGTTATATATATAATTTGTATTAAATTATATAATTTTAAATTATAATTATTATATAATATATATTATATTAATTATATAGTTGCTGTTATATCAGGTGATTCAACGATTGTGGTTTTGATCGGCAACTATATCAATATATTCTTGAGTCAATGCATAATTCGTTCAATGGGCATATTTTTTTTTCAACGAGCGTGACCGCCGATTTTGTCGAGCCAACCGCTTTTTTTTCCTCAGTGTAATGCGGATAATCGAATTCGTTGTTACATTTGCGCGACGACGCGCAACATATACGTCGCGGTTAAGTATAACGTATATGTCAAAAAATGACGGAACAGGCCCGCAGGAATCTGAAGTCTACACCGAGAGAAAGATTTCTTTGGATTTAGTATATGTTTTTGTTTGATTTGAGTATGTTTAATACAAACTACACAATTTAATTTATCAAATATCACTTTGTTCGAACAAAAATGTTGTTTCATTAGACTATATAAACCATGTTGTTTGATAGGAAAAACAATATTATTTAGAGGAAATAATATTTCGTTTTTAGTAAAAAATCATCTCAATTATATATTAAATATTGTTCTACTGAAACGAAGTTCTTTAATATTTTTCTAACATAATGTTACTTCTCCATTGTAATGTTTAAATGAAAATACAAAAGAAATATTCCGGTAAAGAGCTTCTCATATATAAAATTATACAGGGTGTCCGGAATTAATCTCGGTTCCCGCGGTGTGCCGGCAGAATAAGTGAAATTGAGCAGAAAAGTCATGCACCATTTTACAAAATTCACAATAGTTAATGAGGAATTAATTATTTTGTCTCAGCTAATGAGTGCACGGGAAACGGTAGGCTGAACACGGTATAAAGGAAAATGGCTTACTTCTGAAGATCTCCTAGAAACAATGAGCATCAACTGATTCCTGCAGACGGAGTAACGCAGTGAACAGCGAGTGGCATGTGACGAAGAATTGTGCGTCGAAAAGAATCATGTTTCTCGTTATCAGTTGATAATATTCATCGTTGCTAGAAGATCTTCAGAAGTGAACCATTTTTCTATGCAGAATCCGACTTACCACTTCCGGTGCGCTTCTTCTTAGCTCGGACAAAATCATTCATTTCTCATTAACTATCACGAATTTTGCAAAATGACAATTGACTTTTCTGCTCAGTCTCACCCGTTCAACCCGTGCACCGCGGGAACCGAGATTAGTTTGGGACCCTCTGTATAATTTCCACCACATGTCATATATAATTATATACTTTTGTACATGACACACATTCTATATATATGACGCCTATGTCATACACAGGAAATGTTTTGCCGGGATGTTATTTGACGTAAAGATATTTATTGTTTGAGAAATCAAACGATCCTAGTCGGATGAAACGTCCGTTTGCTCGCCCCGTTTCCAGAAGGAAAACTCGTCTCGGTCAAAGAAATTCTTGCGAATCCGAAGAAATCTCCTCCTCTGTGTGCGGACCGGCGCATTCAGCTCGCACACTCATTCAGTCGCGCTTTCCCCGGCGCACAAAACGCGCGGACGATTAGAAACCGCGGCAGATCAGACCGCCGGGATCGATCCTCGAAGCGTTCGTTATCAGTCCGGCAGCTTCTTATCGCTGCGAGGGCTGGCGCTTTCGCGCCACTACTGTCGCGCTCCACCGGAGACGGCACTCTCGCGCGAGGACATCAGTCTCCTCGGTTCCACCTTGCGTCTACGCGCGGTAAGAGTGTTTAGGAAGACGCTGCGCATCGTGGCCAGGGAGTGGGGCGGGCGGTGTGGAGCTCTCCGAGGTGGCCCGTGTTCGCTCGTGCTAATTCAGTCGAAGCGCGAACTCGGCCAGCGAGCGAATTGTTGCCGGTGGTGATTCCGATCCGATGTTGACCGTGAGTCTGTCATCGTCGTAGGACGAACTCGTCGTCGTGAGAGTGATCGGGTCTCGCGGATCGCCGAGGAAGTTCAGCTCGCACGTGCGATCGATCGACTCGCGCGTAGTCGAAGAGACTCCGAGGTGTCCGAGACTGTTTACGTCGGTCGCGCGTGTCGGTGATAAATATCCGCCGCTCTGCGTCGATCCGTTCCCGAAATACTCGCGTTTTTCCTGGTGGCGGACCGCGTGCTATCGAGAGAGGAGGAGGAGGAGGCAGGTGCTAAAAGCCAGCGACGTGTAGGAAGCGATTTTCTTGGCCGGGTCACAGTGGCGACGGAGCATCCTTCGGCGACAACTCGGATACGACGCGCGTCGTACAGTTGACCTTAACCCGACGTCTCTTCATTGAGCGCCGGACGATCGCGCGCGCTCTCGCTCACTCGCTCGGTGATCCTCGAGGGGATCGCTGGCACGTGAAGCTCGTTTCGTAAATCGGGACATGACGTAAACGCGCGCGAAATCTTTCGCTCAAACTGCCCGTCCGTTCAATCAGTCCCGATTTCTCTCGTGCGCGCCAACACCACACGCGTGTCTCTCTCCCTGTGTGCGTGCGTGCGTGTATACGCGTCACGTGTCAATGGACCTGACACGGGTCGAGCCGGACGAAAGCGCGCGGAGGCAACTGGTAGTCCGACTTTCCAGCTTGACGGCACCTTTTCCGTCGGCTTTTCCGTCGAGCAGGGCGCGTTGATCGACTCCAAGAGTGGCGCGGCCGACGGATGTAACGAGCGATTGACTGGCTTGGCTTGCGCTGATAGCCCGCGATAAAGAGGATAATAAGGTGCGGAGCGCGTGATCCACGCATTACGCGCGCTCGAGAGACTCGGAGCAAATCGAGAGGGAACGTGGGCTGATTCATTGATACGCCGGAGAGCGTGGTGGTTCAGTCAGTCCCGGCCGACGACTACCACTGCCACACAAGTGTATCTTCGTTCCCGGCTCGCGACCTCGGGAGCGAGTTGTCCGCCAGTGGTGGTGATATGGGCCCGGTGACACTGATTGCAGATCGCGAGTCCAAGGAAGCTCACCACAACATCAACTATGCGCCGGCGAGGACGTCACCGGAGACGCGGGACCAGGCCGCGCAAACCACCGTGCCCTACGAGGCCTCCCGCGCTCAGCAATTGGAGCGAACCGCGCAGGCCCTCGCGGTGACAGTGCAGTACATGACGTGTGAGGTACGTTCGCTTCCGCGTCATTCTCTTCTTCGTCGTCTTCCCTAACGGTCTCCGCACGAGCGAATAACAGTTCAAGGATACCCGGAGCGCCGGGGTCTGTCTGTGAAGGATCTAAGAGTCTTCGGGCCTCAATTAAATAGCCGACTTATCGGTTTGAGACAAAGTTGTGAGACAACTGGTCTGCTTCAGGCTCTCAGACCCGTATCTTGCTGACCGTTCGGGTCTAGTCTCGAGGATCGACCGAAACTTTTGGTGACTCGGGAAAAGAATTGTTATCCTTATTTTTAGAGTTTGATTATGCTGACTCCTATGTTGCAAGAATTGTCGGAATTCAGGTCAAGACGACGCTACTGCGTACACAGGAAAAAGTATCATTCTGTTGTTAAGAGGAGCGATTGCTCTCGGTTTACTTTCCTTCTTTGAAATAACAGTTATCTTCAATAAAGAATATTTTCTTGATAAAATAGTCTTAAAACATATCTACTGCAAATCTTAAAGAAGCCCTTTGTCATATTCACTCCAAAGAGTTTTTTCTTCTTACGAGGATATTATTGAGGAAAGATTAATTTGATTAATTTGGAAGCACGCACAAATCGAAGTTTGTTTTAATTTAATATTCGTGATGTACTAAACTTATATCAGGACTTGGAATATGTTTGGAATAAATTTGATATTTATAATGAACTTATTTGACATATTCGTGGATGTATGAACTTATGTGAAATACTCGATACAAGTAACATTTATTCTCGAATGCAACATATGTTTTTCTATGTGTATCGTTTATTACGCCTTAGTAGAAATTGAATCTCGTGGGTGTCTAACTACGAGGTGATAAATTTGTGTTCAACGTCACTATTATATAGTAAGGTAACGCTCACTTCTAGTGGCTAAATATAATAGCTAGATAAATAAGTCAGTTGTGGTTAAGCAAGAGAAATCACAATTATTGGATAAAAAACATAGCTACCAGGCAATAATATAATGCTTGCTTCTGCTTTTATGGGATAACGTGTCGTGAAATAACGTTAATTTTGATTTGTCACTTCTTTTTTAAATGCTACTAGCGGGTATATATTATAGTAACTAGATTATATATCTTAGATAGCACCGTTTACTCTATCATACTTGACACGTAATGACTAGACGGCTAGATCACAAAACCAATTCTACATTTTAGTGAATAATCGGCCAGTAACGAAGTAACGAGCTAGAAGACTTAATCTAGCCTGTACTAGCTTTTTATTTAGACCGACTAGATATATTTCTTGGGTGAAACATGTGGTTTCTTAAATCTGGTAAGACGCAGCTCGCGCTGTCGGCGATGTTAACAATCGTTATTTGAAATTTATTTCAAGTAAGATTCAGAATCGAATTTAGACAGATATAAATAGATAGATAGATGCATTTATTGCCGTTCTAAAGCTTGACCTTCTAAGAGCGTTACTGTGCAATTACGCGTTTACGAAGTGCAATTTTTTAAGTTGATTGAGATTTTAGAGAGGGATGTTGTTTCGGTTGATTAAAGCGACCGATCGTGTCTCTAGTGTACTGAAATCGCAGGAATTTCTAGATGATGATGCTGTGTTGTTGGCATGCCAAAAATTTCAAGTTGAATGTGAGTTTTCCAACTGGCATAATGATTACAAACGTAACACGTCGCATGTGTGGTATTATTCGAAAAATGATTCGAGAAACTCAAAAATCTAACTTCATCGAAATTCAAATCCGAGAATTTCACGTGAGACAAGTAACACGACTATCCTCATACAGCACAGAAGCTTGCAACAACATTGCCGCGATGTTGTAAACCTCGCAACAATGTCGTATGTTAGCTTTTGTGTTATACGGGCCTTAGACTCGCGGTCTAATGCCCGTTTCTATCACGGTTTAAATCTAATCGACGATTAACTCAAAGAAATCGACCGATCGAATTAGCCGAACTGATGCGATTGGTCAATTCCGTTGAGTCTATCGTCGTCTTAAATTTAAACCACGATGGTAGAAATGGGCATAAGTCCTTTCCCAGTCTAACGAGACGTCTTTCAGCTGGACGCATTCGCAACCCCGAAGCTGAAGAGAGACTTCGAGCAACTGAAGGCCGATTACGAGAAGATGAGGAACGAACGGTCCGCCGTGCTTTCGGAAATCGACGATCTGCGCGTGAGATACGTCAGCATCGAGGAGAGACTCGAGGCGGAGAGGGAGAATCACCGTAAAGCTCTGGACGAACTTCGCGACGATCGTAAGTCTTATGTAACAGATTTGTTTATTTCTCCTCTCTCTTTCTCTCTCTCTCTCTCTCTCTCTCTCTCTCTGGTTCTCGGCCGAGCGGTATATATGCGTATACGCGTATATGCGCGAAAATTTCTCACGAATAGAGACCACTGGTTCTCTCTATTCCGGTGCGTTTGCGCGCACCACGTAAAATAAAATTCGCCAGCAACCGTCACCGACCAGCGTGGATATTATGCCTGCTCACGTGGTAACGAGCGTAATCGTCCTAATGTCGGTGCGCGAGTCACGCCCGCGCGTGAAGTGGAACAATTGTTAATTAAAGTGAACGATTCAGCAGTGCCTACGCGCAGCTGGATTCCTCGCGATTAATCCTGAGCGAGTGTCCTTTTCTCATTCTCTATTTCTTTCCTCTATCTTCCTCACCTCCTCCCTCTCTCTCTCCCTCTCTCTTTCTCTCTTCTTGTTTCTCCTTAGAAGATATTTCGAACTCGCCGAGCGATTTAGTTCTCAATTTAGTTCCCACGTAACGTTCGACGTTTCGATAGCCGCTAATTATAGATTCAATGCGCGCTCTCCGTTTGACTACGTATATACTTTTGCTTTTCAACCCGGTGCCAGAGCGCGGCGACGTGGTAGTTATGTTAGATCGTAAAATCAATGCACGCGATCGAAGGCGAAGAGGCGCGACGCGTAGCGCGCTATAATACTGCCATTATCGCGTCATTGAGGAGCTACGTATGCCCGAGCGGCTTGAAAAACGCCTAGCGTTTGAATGTTTCTGCCGGTCGCGTTATTGACTTCATAAAGATGTCCTTTTGAGGACTGATTCTTCATACTTCTATTTACATAATACATAAAGCCCAAAATTATAAGCTATGTTTATCCTTAGTCGTAGGATTTTTTTCTGTTTATTATAGTATTCTTTATTTATATATTATACGAAGTCTATTATCAAACCATAATTATAAGATTATCTTTGTCGTAGGATTTTTTATATTTATTATAGTACTTTTTATTTACATATTATATGAAGGCCACTAATAACTTATAATCTTGGTTTAAGCCAAGTTTAGTCTGCCGTAGGATTTTTTTGTATTTATCATAGCTTTTTTTCTTTTTTTTTAATAAAGAAGAGAAATTTCTGGCGAAAAATCGAACCTTTGAACTTTCGAATGTTAATAACTTTATGAAAAATTAATATTTAAAAAATCGGCTATACAGCAAAGACTAGATAATCTTACTAATAATATCTGTGCAAAACTACAATTAAATCGGTTCGATAGGTCCCGAGATATTTTGGGTACCGATTAGCGTTGGCGAGTTTCACGAAAGCAGCAATAACAGCGTTACATATCAACTTTTTTTAATGGGCTTCGTATAATATGCAAATGAAAGTATCAAGAATTATTCCTCAAAAGGACATCTTCATAAAGTCAATAATGTGGTCAGCAGAAAAATTCAAACATTGGGCGTTTTTCGAACTATTCGGATATATGCACATAAAATAATTTTAAATCAATGATAGATATTTTCATATACATATAAGTAAGAATATTATATTCTTAGGAAGTTTCTAATATTGAATTAAGCATAAATAATACTTGCATGAATAAAATTCAATCAAATCAAGGCTAAAAATCTTCCGAGAAGTTTATAATATTCTCGCTTATATATGAAAATAACTATGATCGATTTAAGACTAATTTCTTCCGTGTAGCCTGTTAAAGGATCACCTTAACGTGTCGCTCTTTCCAGTGGAGGCTCGCAGGGCGGAACAAGTCGCCGTGCTGGTCGAGACCCTGAAGGAGGAGAGGCGCAAGTACGACGTGCGGCTGAACGACGCTACGAAGGAGCATCGCGCGACGATCGCGCGACTGCGCGCCGAGCGGGACAGCGAACTGGCGCGCAAGGACGCCGAGGCTATGAGGCGGTCCGTCGTCCACGACCAGGGTGCCGTGCTGAGGGCGGAGATCGAGTCCCTGCGATCCGTGCTCGAGCTGAGGAGCCAGGAGAACGCGGCGCTCAGGTCGGAGCTGGACAGCTTCAAGCGCGACATCGAGGACAAAGACGCGCTGCAGCTGCGGCTCGACACCGTGGAGGCGAGGTGCGAGGACCTGAAGGCCCAGCTCCAGTGCAAGGACAACTTCGAGCGGCAGGTGTCGCACGAGAACGAGATGCTGCACGAGTCGATCCACCAGATCTCGAAGCAGAACAAGCGATTGGCGCAACGCAACGAGGAGCTGCAATGGAGGCTGCGCCAGAAGAACGAGTGGGTGAGCGTTCTCGCGAACCAGCTGGCGGGCCCGCGACTCTCCCGATCCGCGGGCCCGGAGCACACCGAGCACACTCTCTCCCCCGACAAGAGCGACCCGCACTCGTCGTCATCTTCGTCGTCAATGGTGAAGTTCATGGTCGAGAAGAGCGACTCGGTCTCTTGGACCTTGGAGATCGACGACGAGTCGTCGTCGAAGGGCGGCGCGGCTTCCTCCGACTCGCTTAGCAGGCTACCGAAAGTCAGCAGGTCCGAGAGCGGCGCGACGGTATCGAGGCAAGGCTCGCTGAGACTTACACCGAAACGCTCCCCCGACGCGGACACCAGCAGAGCGAGGTCGAAGAGCATCTCTGTGACGGACGCGGCGCGGGTCGAGGAGAACGCGTGGTCACCGTCGTTCAACTCAACGCCGGTCACCCGACGACGAGTTCCCAGGAACAACGACGCCTCGCCCTCTTCCTCCTCCTCGTCCTCCTCGTCATCCTCCGCGTCGTCCTCGGCGCCGGGCGCGAACCCCACCGTAGCGGCCGCGGTCGCGGCCGCCGCGGTGGCCGCCGCGGCCGCGGAAGACTGCACCGTCGGCCAGAACCAGCCCCAGGAGGCTGGCGGGGAGGCGATGATCTCCGAGGAGACGTCCGCGTCCAGCAGCGAGGACGAGTCGTCCACCGGCAGCGACATACCGCGTCTGCCGATGCAGTTCGCCTGGGGCAAGCCGATCAAGTAACGCTCGAGTGAGCCGCGTCTCACCTCCGCCGCCGCCACCCGCCTACGCGTTCGTTCTGTTGCGTGCAGTGCCGCTGTTTGCGTCGTGGAGCAGTAAGAAAAGGAAAAGAAACGGCCATTTGTCCTCGCTCTTGCCTATTACCCGGCGGAAGGATATGACGTTCCTCCATCGAAAGAGAAAGAGAGAGAGAAGAGTCGTCGTGAGATCCTCGTTGCACGCGTGATCATTCCCTCTATTCCTGTTCCCGTACAGGACAGGTTGCGTTTCACTGTGTAACGTCGGCACACCTTGTTTATTATTTTTCCAATTGATATACATATTATATAAATATAAATAAATAAATATATATATATATATATATTTATATAATATATATATATATATATATATATACATGCATACATATATACTTGTTCGAGAAAGCTCGCGTGTCATGAGCGCCGTGAGAGTTTTGGTTTTAATCGAGCGGCACCGCGCGTCTAACGATACGCAAAGCAATTCCGGGAATGTAATGTTGTGTGAGTTTAGTGCAAGAGAGAGAGAGAGAAAGAGAGAGAAGATGTACGCGCGAATGAATTCCACGAGACGTATTTTAACGTTACGACTGTATAAACTAGACTTAGTACGATTGTTTCCGTGTCTTCTTTCTTTTTTCTCTTCTTCCTTCCCTCTTTCGATTTAGAGAGGTTTTATTACCTTGCTGCACGTTTTACATCGCGATTTCATTCGGCGCAGCGATCGATCGAAACGATCGTGGATTTCAGTTGGCCATCACCTTTGGGATTCACGTTTTTCCTCGTGTAATAATTTCTCGATATACGTACAACGAAACTTGCTTCGTTTGCTGTATCGCAAAGGCGCGACCGTGCCTTTCTCTCTCCGGGCTTTTCCTCGCCTGCCTAAGAGCAAGAACCTAGAGGTGTAAAGTCGCGTAGCACTTCATTTTCGTCTTTCTAAACTGCGGCGCAGGCATCGGGAGGGTGAAAACATTAACATTTTTATTAACGACTAATATTAGGAGCCTCCGGGGAATTTTCGAACACTCAAATGAGCGAGTTTCGCAAGCGTTGCTCTACTTGTCTGCTTCTTGTTTCCTTCTCTCGGTACAAATACCTGGTAATATCGCGGCAGCTGATACAAGAACACGATGACAATGACTGTCGCTCCGTTTGCGATCACATTTTGTATTATCTTTAAGGAGTTCTTCTCTCTTCTTCGAATAATACACACACATACACACACACCGTCTTTTGTTCCAAATTCGTTACGCTTATTTATACGGATTTGAATGAATTGTGTAATTTTACCAAATGCGGAGAGGGAGATCACGCACCGCATTTGTAGGGTTTTCTTCTTTCTTCCTTTGTATGTGTGTATGTGTGTGTTACGACGCGAATATTGCGCGGGTCATCTATCCGGAACACAGCAGAACAGTGAATACCATTTAGCGACTAACTACCAGCACGTTGCGACGAGTGTTAATTTCACACACAGTCCGTTCCATAGAAGACAAGGTAGTTTAGATTTAAAGGAAAGAAACGTCGCGCCGATATAAAAGGTACCAAGTATTATTCTCACTGAGAAAGTACGTTTCTTTTTCTCATGTGTGCTGATAAAAGTAAAAAAAATCGATGTATTATATATATACTTCTTCGAAATAAATAATATAAGTATAATATGAATTGTAGCGACTTTTGAGAGAGAGAGAGAGAGATCTGAATTGTAGCAATTTGAAAGATTTCCGTTCGTCTACTCGCCGACCGTTATGATTGTTCCCCGTCGAGTCAAGAGCTCATACTTCAAGTATCTCGGCTAAATTGATTATCCATAATTTCTAAATTCCACTCGAAATTCGATATTCAATTTAACAACAAAGAAGAAACAAAGGAAATAAGATTTATTAACACTTTAACTGCCACGCTGAAATCACATGTTTCGCTCAGGACGCCACGGGAATATTTTTATTATTCAAAGTATATAATGGCAAAAAAATAATAAATTGATATAAGACAACATTCTTAATGGATAAGATAGAGCGTTTATCTTATTGGTGGTCACGGGTGACCACCGTGGCGCCTTGGTAACAGTTGTTAGCAACAAATTAAAACAAGGCTTCGTTTATTTCAACAAACTATTCGCATTCGTTATTCCGTCGTAAGCGAAACGTCCAGAATATATTGGTGAAACGTGTAGAAGATATTAGTAAACAGTATTTGCTC
Organism: Dinoponera quadriceps; assembly: GCF_001313825.1. Taxonomy (NCBI): domain Eukaryota; kingdom Metazoa; phylum Arthropoda; class Insecta; order Hymenoptera; family Formicidae; genus Dinoponera; species Dinoponera quadriceps. Next base: position 355,998 of record NW_014555637.1, read on the forward strand.
ATTCTATATATAATATTAAGGTATGTGCACACTTCTAACTTCAATTATATGATTATAAAGTAGCATTTACGATTATTTTCTGAGGTGTGTTTATAATAATATTCGTAGATTACCCCTCAAAGATATTTATGTTTAAAGTGTTTTAACACAGTGCACCGTTAGATGCAAGATTTGTTCTAATATTTTTTTTTATTGATGTTCTAATAAAAATTTTTAATTGTTCAATGGGGCACTTTTTATTTCAAAGTATCTTCTATTTATCGGTTATATTCAAAATGCGCTGTCAATTTTCATTCAATTTTTACAATTGTAAAAAGTTCAAGCGCTCCGGTCACCAATGACCATCGTGGCGTCACAGGGGAAACCGTGGCCGGTCATATATGACCAACGTGGCAACGATCGTCTCGCTCGGGACCGATCGACCGAAACGATCGTGACGACGAAGAGACGCACGTTGAGATATTACGAGAGAGAGTTTTATCGAGATCCTTTTATCCGGTTGGAGTATGAGATCGCAGAACTTTTGGATTGCGGCGTCATTTGATTCGACTAATTCAAATCAAAGGGAAATATATTATGATCACTGTTATAATTATTATGAATTAGATTACTTGTTGGTTACACATCTGTGATGTCCTCTTTGTTTGAACATTAATAAAGCGTTTTATCAAGTGACCCGTTAATTTATTTCCCTCGAAGTCCAACGGTCCTTGCTGTGCGCGCCCTATTTCCTTTCTTCTTTTTTGATTTTCACTTCGACAGAATAAACACACGAGAGAGATCGCGTGAGTGTGTTGATAATTGAGGGAAAAGGGGAGCGTGTTAAAAATTCCAACGCCTCGTGGCGCTACCGCGCGGCCCTGTTGCGAATTACTTTCTCCGCCGAAATCGCGGCCCCCCTTCGTTTTCAATAGGTCTGTTTTTTTTCGCTACGCTAAAACTGCACCAGAACTACACTGAACTGAACTGAACCGCACTGGGACAGACTAGTACAGAATAGTTCGGTCCAGTGCAAAAATGCAATGAAGAGATCTGTTGCAACCGGAGGTACAGCTGCGTAGGGGAGCGCGGCTGACCGCGAGAAGAGGGAGACCACACAAAACAGAAGAACAAGAACCGAAACAAAATTAAGAACTTATTTCAGTTTTATTTCTATAATTTATAACAGTTTATTTCTGTATTATGTTTACGACAGTTTATTTTTTATATTAAGGCTACAAAAATTTATTTTTATATTATGAGTTTAGTTTTATATAATTCTACGTCTGGTAAGTAAAAAATATCGAAAAGTTTTAGTTAATGACATGCTAGGGCGAACTATAAGTCGCGCGTGCGAAGTCGCATAGAAAAGAAGAAAAAAGTTATTTTTTAAACCACCGATAAAATCAATAAACGAAAAGCGGAAGTTATTTTTCAAGCAGAAACCGGAATCAGATGAAAGAAAAGGGGACTTCCGGTAGGCGGCATCGCGGACCATAGAGTTAATATATAAATAAAGTACCGAAGCGCCATGTACGAGTGTAAGTGGAAATGTCCCGTGCATGAAAAGAGATAGAAAACCGACGGACCCCTCTGTCTCTTTCTAATCAGTCAGTTAGTGACGTCAGCAAATTGGTTCGAGCGTGCGCCGCGGCAGAGTGTACGCGGCGTCTGCTTTTCCAAGTTAGAGGTTGTAACCAGTCACACGTTAATTAAGAAATAAATATTGTTATAAGTAGCATTGCAAAATGGTTAGGTCGTGTTATGTTTGCAAAAAGGGACAAAATCCTTTAACAAAAAACATAACTTTTCACAAGTGAGTGTATATTCTAGGGTTATGTATTTTTGTTTACATTTGAAATTTAAAAATATTTTCATATTAATAGTTAATAAATATATGTACAAAATTTGACATTGATATCTACTTCCGTCTTTGAGGAAAAAATTCTTGAAAAACACGTCATTTTTAGGTCGCTTGATGAGAACCTCCCCTTAAATCGGATGACCTAGCTGGCATTCAATTGTGCCTCTTCGTCCTATCATCCATCGATTGATAAATACTGTATCTAAGTAAGCGCGAACGTCTCGTGCATAATGAGCTGCTGCATCGTCCTGTTGATACCATGTGTCATTAAAGTTGTCTCCAGCTATTTCTTTTATTACAGGAACTATTTGATTCCGCAGCATAGCTTCATAGTTTTGGGCATTTAAGTTGCCATAAAAAAAAAATGGTCCTATAATTCTATTATTTAGTATTCCAGCCCAGACATTTAATTTTTGTGGATATTGTGATTTGGCTTCTCTTGCCCAATGAGGGTTTTCATCTGCTCAATATCTACAATTATGCCTATTTAAGCTTGAGTCAAGTTGAAATGTAGCTTCATCTGAGAAGACTATATTTGATGGAAAGTTGGGATTTTGAACTATGCGTGCCATCATATCATCACAAAATTCAACGCGACGATCGAAATCGTCTTCATTTAACTTGTGTATCAGTGTGAACTTTATTTTGTATGGATGGAAATTCTCTCTCTGTAGTATGTTGTGAACCGATGATTTACTGTCATTGTTATGTAATGATATCAACATGGTAGTATCATCTCCACAACACTCCAAGTTGTCGCAGTTAAAATTTATCATTTTATAATTTAATTCAAATTGCACGCCACCTGCAAATATATAATGATTATCAGTCTTGTAATTGATTAGATACTATTTAGTATATATAGTAAACTCCCATATAACGCAGTTATTACGGTACGCGCTATATGAATTCGCGTTGTAAGAACTCGCGTTATGCAGGAAAACATTTTTCGTAGGAAAATCATAAAGATATCTTGACAACTTAAATTCATCCTTGTAGTATGTTTGGACATTTCTGCTGTGTATGTATATTTTTGTATATTTTTGATAATGAAATAAATAAGATGTTTCATACATTTCAATAAAATGCAATCCACTTTTCCTATAAATCTCCGTTACGCTTACATGCACTTCCCATCTACACTTTTATGCACTGCACTGGCCATATTACCTCCTGACTCAGTGCAACAGTTCTCTGAACTGCCTGCACTATATGCTGTTGCACTGCGAAAACGAACAGCGTTGATGACGTCATGACGTCATTCTCGATAAAAAGAAGTGTAAACTAACTCCTTGCACCGGTGTGCACTAGTGCAGAAAGTGTTTCGAAAAAAAAACAGATCTATTCTCTCGTTCTATGATATTGCCGGCGCTCTCTCTCGTATCCTCCTCCCCCCTCCCCTCTCTCGCCGGGGTCCAAAAATGTCGCTCGTGTAAAACGAGCCTGAGGATGTACGCGTATGTTTTAATGCCTTCCCGAACCCTCCGGCGACTACACCATCTACGATGGCCGATAGTCGAAGGTTTCGATATTTCGGTTGTGGTTACCTTTAATTTATTGACAAAAATGTAATACCCTCTATTTTTAATTGGCCATGTTACCTACGCACGCGGCATGATAAGAAACACTCCGCTCGCGTTTATGTTGTTCCCAATATAAGTAACCGCGGGTGCTTTTATTCAAGATTTTCCCCGACATCTGACATCGACGCGAAGATGTCTTCTAAGAGGTATTTCGATTGTTTTTACTTTGTGTTTTTCTGCACACGGCTGATTGCTCGCGCTTCTGTACCGCCGACTTATCCTCAGGGATTATTAATAGCCGCACACGGAGAGTGGGTTTCCCGATCGAAATGATTCCCGACCGGTATCGCAAACTCCGAAATGACAATCTGAACCCACTCTTTGTCCTTTTGTTAACCTGCAACGACAATCGTACAAGATTATTTACCATGTTGCAGTCCTTTCTCTCGAACTCCCCTTTATACCTGGGTGATGTTACCGAATTGTGTGCTTCGCGAGATCTCACATGCTCGTTCTCACCAAAGCCGATCTGCTTGTTACAAATGAAACCAGCAGAGAGAATTGAGAAATAAATCTTAGATAGTTCTACGAATTTTTAGACTTGTCCGGAAAATAAGTTACACGCAAATGCATAGAGAAATTATTTGTCAACTTTACGTAGTACATGTAAATGCGATATCACAGCTTAAAAAAGACATTTGTATTAATTTTAGTGAATTAAAAAAGTTGTCAGAGGAAAGTCTGACAAGACAACCGGAGGAGGTGTTTGACATTATATGCAAACTAGGGGAAGGGTGAGTCTCTGCTGTCTCTGTGACGGGACGATACACACATCTTACACCGATGACCTCAAAATGTATATTCCTCCGCAGATCTTATGGATCAGTTTACAAAGCGTTGCATAAGGAAAGTGGACAGGTGCTTGCGATCAAGCAAGTACCAGTGGACACGGATTTGCAGGAAATCATCAAGGAAATCTCAATTATGCAGCAATGCGACTCTCCTTATGTTGTTAAATATTACGGAAGTTACTTTAAGAATACAGATTTATGGGTAAGTCAGTAAGTTACATTTCGTTCATCGAGATCGAGATGTCATGATTTTCATCGATACAAAACTTCATCTTTCAGATTGTGATGGAGTATTGCGGAGCAGGTTCTGTTAGCGATATAATGAGGTTAAGGAAGAAGACTCTTCAAGAAGATGAGATTGCAACAATCCTGAGCGATACCTTGAAAGGACTGGAGTACTTGCACCTGAGAAGGAAAATCCACAGGGACATCAAGGCTGGGAACATTCTCCTGAACAATGAAGGCCATGCAAAACTGGCAGATTTTGGTGTGGCTGGTCAATTAACGGTGAGTTACAAGAAAAAGGTCTTAATGGCATCTGGATCTAATATAGTTTTAATGACACGGAAAAAACCGGTTTTTTTTTTACATTTTTCCGATTCTCCCAGTTCCTTTCCCAAAGGTAGACAAATTTGTTTAGAATAATTCACATATGTTTGGTTAAAACCTGTCACATTTCCTTGTTTTCGTAAAGAAGATAATTGTGTGCATTTAACTAAAGTTAAATGAAAATAATATCCCAAATAGCCAAGATGGCGCCAAATGATATCTTAATGACATTTGATTTATGTTAGGTACATCATTAAGACGTTATTTGATGTCACTTTGTTACTTAGGATATTGTATATTAAGCAATAACATATTTTCAATAACATATCTTCAAGGAATTAAAACCGAATACATTGCGAACAAAAATATGTAGAAAATATATAATACATATATTATCATAAAATATGTAGAAAATATATAATATACATGTTATCAGTACGCGTAATTTTTTTAAAATCCATTAATAAATGTTAAAAATCCATTAATAAATGTTGACGTAGAAAAAACTATTGAGTGATTCATATAAAGTGTTACAGACTAATATTTCGAAAGAAATTCGGAAAAAAGTTCCAGACAAAAGTTGTAAGATTCGTGGCATAAAATATTATAATAATATTATTATATTATTAAACTATTTTGTTAAACATTATTTTAAGATTAATCTTAATCTTTTTAATGAGATCTTATGGTTTTTTAAAGTATAAACTGATTCTTTTGGTCATCCTACGTATAAAAATACTTGGATAAAATCGCCGAGAAACATTTTATTTCTCGAGATATTTTACATTTTATCCTGATATTTTACAGTACAAGACATGAAATATCTCGTAAACTATTCACTTTTCGACAATCTCATCTTAATACTTTTGTAACATAAAATTATAAGCGAAATTGGTTGTTGTAAGAAAAACTCAAGTAATAAGAAAGCAATTTTCCGCGAAACGTTGTTCCTTGTTTTTTTGTAGCTTGAAAAAAAAAACGGCTTTTCAAAACTAGAATCTAAGTCTCCCTACTAACATTTACAGGATACTATGGCTAAACGCAACACAGTCATCGGCACGCCATTCTGGATGGCACCAGAGGTGATACAAGAGATCGGTTACGATTGTGTCGCCGATATCTGGTCACTCGGCATTACAGCCTTAGAGATGGCTGAGGGCAAGCCACCATACGGCGACATACACCCGATGAGGGCGATATTTATGATTCCGACTAAGCCACCGCCTAGTTTTAGAGAACCCGATCAGTGGAGTCCAGAATTCATCGATTTTGTCAGTGGGTGCCTTGTAAAAAATCCCGAAGAGAGAGCTACCGCTACCGAGCTTTTACATCACGAGTTCATAGGTGAGTGAAGGTCGTTATATTGCTCGATCGACGTCAGCATCGTCGTGTCTTTATTAATCGCCCAGCATTCGTGCTACGTGACTGCAGGTAACGCTAAGCAACCGAGTATCTTGAGTCAAATGATCGCCGAAGCCCATGAGATACGAGAGAAGCAAAGCGCGCATAGAGCTCATGTTATAAACAACGTGGCGATTAAGAGTCAAAATCAGACGGAAGATTCGGTAGCTATCGCTCCCGGCATTTATTCTACTTATAAAGAACCGCCTATAATAATCGTAAAGTATGCAGTAAGACGTAAGTGAGCAGTAGACTAATTGACCATTTGAGTAACTTCATTTCCATCTTGGAGATAGAAATAAAGGATTCCGATTGGTTCATTTTCTTATGCGTTATGAAGCCTGTGCTGCCCGCTTTACCGTCCAAGAACAGCCGACTGCGGTTGTAGCCAATCAGTTTACCGTTTACGTTTTACTGCATGCTTTATGGCTATTGTAGACGGTCCTTTAGGCATATATGCAATATAATCGGTAACGTCATTGTGTCTCCGTTGCAAGGATGAGGACGATTGCAGTGGCACGATGAAACCGTTGCCGGAGGACAGCAGAACTCTGGTGCCAAGTCATGATCTTCCAGACACGGGTACTTTAGTTTCAGCAATGTTGGACTTGGGTACGATGGTCATCAACAGTGACACAGACACCGAGGCCACCATGAAGAGTCAGTAGACCTTAGTTGTAATTTTGAGACTTTGAAGGAGGAAAATAACACGCTATTAACGTGAGCATCGATACTGCTTCCAGGACATAACACCGGCTCCGTGGAATCCGGCAAAAAATATCGACCCTTGTTCTTAGATCACTTCGACAAGAAAGAAGCACCTGAGATCGGCAAGGTAAGTTTCTTCATCTGTAATTGTAGATTCACGGAGATATTGGTTATCAAAAACTTAAGGAACTTGCACTTACTCCGAAAACTTGATCATAACAGACTCTGTGATACCTAATCGACTTTACCTTCCATTGATTTGCAGCAGCCCCTCGCGATATGATCACACTACACTCCAAACACTACCTTTGTTTCTGCTTCTTTTATCTATTTCGGTGACTTGTCTTTGTCAATTGTGTTGTCCGTACATGATAATTATCATATAGGCAAACATTACATAGGTATTTTTGCTCCGTCTGCTCCTACTTAAGGTGTCTACTGCCTGAAAAAACCTGGAAAACCTAGAATTCTCAGAATTTCTTAATATCTGGAAAAATCAGGGCATTCTCGGAGAATTTTAAATGGACATTTATCTGCTATATTATCGCGTTGTTTATAGACAAATGTTGATTGACTGAATTTTATTTAACGATATTTTCTTCACTAAGAATCAAAGAAAAAAATAACTCAGGATTTTTCGACTTGATTTTAATTAATTTTAATTTTAATTAATACAGAACAGCGTTATGAATCGTAGGCGCGAATTAATCTGTGTATATAATTCTGTATATACTAATATATACGATATTCAGTATTGAAGACATTGATTTCGTGTTAAACACAATTTGTTTAAAAAGAAACATATTTAATTTAATAGTTAAATTTCATAGAAATTTAATTTTGTACCGCTTATGCATTACATAATAGTTTGCTTGTTACTTTTGTAAATAAAACTTGGAAATTTTATGCACAATACAAAATATTTTCTTTTTAGAATTCTTACAGTTTCTTTCAAAATTTTTCAAATTTAATTTTTGAAACTCGAATGATTCTTAATTTTATTTTATGATTTATAAACTTTTATGGATTGGGAATATTAAGAAGGTTAATTAATTTTGTACAATAAATACATAAATACTTTCGTTTTACCTGAAATTTTTAACAAATTGCCTGAAAAATCAGAGAATATAATTTTTTTTTCGTGTTTAAGTAGACATCCCGCTATACCTACTTTTTTTTTACTGTATCGCTCTTTGCATTTGTATCTATCTACGAGACGCTTACAATGTTACTCGGGACATATTCTAGCCAGTGGCGTTGACATCATATTAATTTTACGCAGGGCAATGGACAGATATTGGGAGCGCATAATTCCGAGAACGCAAACAAATTGGAGCTGCCAAGTCCCACCGAATCTCAGAGATTTCAGAGTCACCTGCAATTACAGTTAAATCAGATATCTCATCCCGTGCCGGAGCAGCCTCATAACAACATATCCAAGTTCCAAAATGTCTTCACGGAACGCGATTTCGATTTTGTAAGTAGAACTTTTTACCGCTCGCAGCTCGTAGTAGCACTTTACGCGGGTGAATATTTCTTTTCGTATACAGGGTGTCCCGAACTAATCCCGGTTCCCGTGGTGTGCAAGTAGAACGGGTGAAGCTGAGAACAAAAAATTCATATGTCACTTTGCAAAATTCGCAGTAGTTAACGAGGAATTAATTATTTTGTCTGAGCTAATACACGCACAGGAAAGACCGGACATTGTATAAAGATGGCTTATTTTGGGACACCCTGTATGTTAACCTCTTACGTGACACGCAAAATTTCACTATTTGTGCCCTTGTGACAAGACAAAAAAAGTGATTAAATTTTTAAGACACCAGATATTTAGGGATTAGATCGTTGAATATGAATTTGAAAATTCAAAATTTTTTAATTGAAAATGACGGGTCCAATATGGCGACCAAAAAATCAAAACCTGTGTGGTTGTTATGAAACACGGTATTTAAGGATCCTTGGGTTCGCTGAATTACGAATTTAAGATTAAATTCCACATTTAAAATGGTCGGCCGAATATTGCTGTAAAAAATCAAAATTTAACCGAATACTATAAAACTTATTTTTTACAAAATTTTTTTACAAGTCTGTTAGATCGTCGATTATAAATTTTGAGTTCAAATTCATAAATCAGCGACCTCAGGAACTCCAAGATATCAGTGGTGGTCAATATTGTACCTAAATATATTTTTCACTCTGCCTGCCATATGGCAGATTTGCCACGTAAAGGGTTAATCTTCCCGCGAATTATCGCGGATATGCAATGCCATTCTCAGGCATGATAAAAAAGGAAGCTTGATAATATAGATAAACAACCATGTCCTGCAGCTGAAGTTTCTCTCCTACGAGGAACTGCAGCAACGGATGGCTAGTCTGGACGCGGAGATGGAGCGAGAGATCGACGAGCTCCGAAAGAGGTATCAGACAAAGAGACAGCCTATACTCGATGCCATGGACACCAAACGGAAGCGCCAGCAGAACTTCTAACAGTTTGGTTTCCTTCTCTACGCGAATGAGTGACGACGATAGACAAAACAAGGGTGTACAGTTGTATAAATGAATAGATTTTATTCACATCACATCCCTGGCTTCATCAAAGAGAAGAACATTGTTCACCATGAATATTTTACCTCAAACAACAACAACAGCAACGGACAAAACGACGTAGTGATCGTGAATGTTTCCTGTTTATCCAGTAAATCAATGTTGCTTTTCTTTATGAATCTGGGGTGTTCTAGCTAGTAATAGCTAATAGCCTCACGTCACCAATGTAAATTATTTTACGCGATTTAGTGACGGAACAATCATTATACTTAATTTTTGTATTATGTTTACCTATATATTTACTGTTAAATATATATCCTATTCTTATAGAAATATTACCAGGCCCGGTGTTAAGGCCGTTAGAAAGTGAAGAAGGGAGGAAAGGGATGCAATAGGATTCGCGGAAGAAAACGCGTCATGATTACAATCGTTTATCGGGAGAAAAGAAATTTTTTATATCCGCTTGGAATGAAAATCGGAAGTATCGTATCGTACTGTATTATCACGCTACGCTAGTCATCCACAATGCCATTTTATCCTGAATATTGCGTTAACGAAATCATCTCATGTGCGAGGGGAGAGGATGCGCGCTCACGAAATGCACTTCGAACGATCACAGAGCAGTTTTGAGCGTGAGAATGTCATATTTAATTATGACAGTTTCATATAAGCGAACAAGGCTGTATATGATTTAATTAACTTTTTATTCTACTGCCATAGATAGACTCTCTATATTCATTCGTCTAACTAATGTTAACTCTAGTTTACGTCAATTCTCTCCGCGAGCGATCGGATTTACTTTTACTTGTGTTTGCAAAACACCACAATATGGTCACACACACAATTCTAAAGTAATGAATTATATATACTATATATATATATATATATAGTATTCTTTGATATGCAGCACCGATGAGATGCCGCATTCTAATGAAATACTTCATAAACGAACGTACTAGCTGTTAGTCTTCCGTATTAGAAAATATTCCAGTACGCGCCCTAATTTTACTCTTGTCGCAACATGGAGAAGAAAAAATTGTTGAAATTGAAATCTGATCCAGATTCCAATGACGACGACGACGATATTTTTAGAATCGTATAAAAGGGTTCGTGTAACGGTAACAATGCCTTACAATAATCATTTTGTGTATAAAAGCATTGAAATTTCTCACCGCATATTTTTTGCAATCGTTGCGAAATAGATATATTTGTACGTGCCATTGACGAATGGCGGGTAATCATAGGGTGGAGTAATTCTTTGCTGACGTTGGGCTATTTTGCAAGTAGCGGAAATAGAGCTGTAATACTTAAAAAATGCTATATAGCCAGGACTGACCTTAATTTTTCTTCTTTTTTAGGAAGTAATAATACAGAATATATAACGACATATTTTTGATATAGAAAGTATGCACACAGTGAAATAAGGTCCGAAATCTTGAAGCGTATAATAGTCTTGATCCCTTGCAAAGAAAGTGTGAACAGCATAATTGTCTCGAGCGTTTTAACGAAGTGCCGGGCGAACCAAATGCATCATTAAATTGCTCCACACAATCGACGTTACGCTCCGAATATCGTTTTATATACGAAGCGCAATATGTATCATGTTACGGTCTTCTCTACATTCTTCTGAATGATTTAGTCACATATATATATAAACAATATCTTTCTCACGCATTGGTTTTGGCGGTTTTATTGTACGCGGTTCACAATTCATAGCAATACATCATATGCGGGACACTGAAGACCCGTGTTGACAGTCGCGAGACGCTGTTAACGCGGGCCCAGATGTGTTTGTAAAATGCATTATCTTACATAAAATCATAAAGATTTATAAATTATATATACATATACGTATGTTTTTTACAGTTTTATCGCTACTACAAAGTCCTCCTGTTTGAAGTAATTATTATAATTTGTGACTTATGTCTGCTAAACGTTCTGTGTTGTTTTTGAAATTAGGGAAAAGGGAGAAACGGAACTAAAACTTGCAGTTCTTCATAAAAGTGTCACAAAGGAGCACACCGACGCATTTTTCTACGTAATAATTCATCGGTCATCCAGCGATCACTTAGTAAACGATTACTTTTTTTTTTTTTCATGCGAGAACTTATAATTACGTATTTCACATAGAGCGACATATATGATATATCCGTTTTTATTTTTTCACTTTGAAGTATGGCTTTGTATTTCGTATTTAATCATGATCCTCCTTTTACGACATTTATAATTTTTATTGTGTATTGTACGATCTATTACAGTGTTTGGCTGAAATATAGAGACTGAAGGCAGAAGTATGTTTTCCGAGTGAATGATTTAGCGAAAGCAATAGTCTGATAGGACACACACGTAACACAAACATATAGGATGATTGCTATTTAACATTAAAGCGAAATATATTGATAGTTCTGTTTAAGATAATTACGAGAGCAAATATTAACGTGCTGCCTTTTTGATCATTTTGTTTAACAATAATAAAACATTATGCAAACATTGTGCGTTCTTTCAGATCCTTCCAGATTAGTCGATATACCATTGTAATACATTAATCTTATCAGAGAGAGTAAGTACCTTACACACAGCATTACATTTGCAACCTAAGCTTACTGACTCGAGACATTTCGGCGAGACTTTATTTTCAAAATACACGTTAAATTATCGTCATGATTGGACAGGTATGTATAAAGATATAGAGAATTTTACATGTGTTAAGTTATCAGTATATAAATGTATAAATGCAGTTTAACCACATAGCGATACAAAAAATATATAACAACATTCAACAATCAATTGAAAAGTCTGGATAGTTAACTGTTATCGACTGTGTGAGTCAGGAGCTGTTTCAATGTTTCTCTCTCTCTCTCTCTCTCTCTTTCTCGCAATAGACTTCTCAAAATATATATATCTTCTTAAAATTAGTCAGATAAGGCGTACTCTTCCGTTACTCTATATCACTGTGCTCGTCAACCTCCAAGATTCCATTCGAAGAACCATCGATAGGTCGCATAGCCTATAAATCGTCATCACCTATCATACGGAAGGCGTTATTCTCCATGATATCGAGGTCCGTCGTGTGCGTTTCCAGAGTCCTCCTGACTACCGTCGGCGAGCTGTCGTTCGACTTCTTTAACTTCACGGCTGACAATTTATTAGCGAGCTTCTTTATAATTGGCCCCGGCTTGGTCGAATGACCGTTATTGGCACGTTCTCGCGATGGCGAGCCCATGGTGATGCGACTCTGGCCATCCCTCATAATGTACGTCCACGACTTCTCGGGTACCGTCTGAAAATAGCACGTGTTGGAATTCATAGCAATACATCATATACGGGACACTGAAGACCCGTGTTGACAGTCGCGAGACGCTGTTAACGCGGGCCCAGATGTGTTTGTAAAATGCATTATGCGTTGTTTCAACGGTGGGGAGATTTAACCGTTCAAGCACACCGTTCAAACATTTTATATAACGACCTCAGCTTTGCTCCCCACCACGCATTTCTGCAGCAGCTCGTCGATCATGGCTTGCAGACAAACGGACATTAAGATCGCCTGCTCTGAAGCGATCGTGATCCACTGTAATTCGTTCCTGGCGACCAGGTACTCGAAAGATAACTCCAAAGTGCAATCGTTATTATCTTCGCAATGCTCCATCCCCTGCAATACATTGGCAGCTGGTTAATTAATTCGGAGAAATCCAAATATTTCTCAGAACGAGGCCGGGGAATACTCACGCTCTGCATAGTGGTGATGCGCCAACATCGCATTCGCGATACCTTAAACACGACCTCGTGCCCTTCCTCGGACGACAAAATGCGTAAATTCAATTCGTTTCTACCTATAGCAAGCAATACTCTCGAACCATGTTGAGGATAATCGCAAAAGCATGGTGCAAATTGTATGTAGCCATAATATTTTAAAGTACGAGCTACACTCAAATACTGAAATAATAATAACGTGCGCAAAACAAATCACTCGGAGATTGGGTATGGATTTCTCGCGGTAAACTTACTTCCTCCTTGTTCCCGGACTTCTGCAGACCCTCCAGGTGTTGTTGCTGTTCCTTGGCGACCGGGATCCAACCACTGCGTATCTCCGCGGCCGTTTGAATGTATAACAAATTCAGAGCTATCGGGTCACTCAGTAACTCGATGTCGTACGTTGTGTCCCAGTAACTCTTCCTGAGAACGACCTTTGTACCCATAGGATGCATATTTTTGTATGTTATAAACGGCGACTCAAAATCTTGTAATTTGCGCAGTACTAGAAAAATAGTACATCGAAAAGTAAAATCGGAAGTATATTTTTAATCAAACACTGTAAAAGTAGATATACTCACTTCTGATATTGCTATTGTCTTCTTGTATAATAATAAATAACGCAAAATGAGAATGATATTTATCTATTAACTCTATATGTTTACACAATGCCTGTAAAAAAATATTTTAACAAGAGTGTCACGTATTTTATATCATAAATATAATTTTCTCAATAAAGAATAAAAATATACTCTGGAAAAAAAATATATATATATATTTACCTTTAAGATTTGACCAGAATGTTCTCCTGTGGAAATGTTTAACGAAATCTTGGATCCATTCATAAGAAATATGTCTAAAATCTCGTTCTTGGATGGACCACCTATAGTTTCTTGTTGAGCGCTTAATAAAAATCCATTTAATATCTCAGAATTGTTTATGGCTACATTCTGACCAATTGACTGAATATATTTCTCCAGAGCTAATCGTCGTTCTTCTTGCTGATTGACAGTCAAGGGGAAGAACTTCTTCGGTGGAAATATTGGCAATGATATGTCCAGATCCTTAGACAATTGCTCGTGCAAATTGTGCAGCTGTTTGTACCTCACCGTACAATGAAATAATCCATTGATATGAATATTGTATCCCTGTAAGTGAAAGAACTTTGTACAAACTAATATTATTTATATAAACTTACGGGTACGTACACAAGTTTTTACATATAATTTACATGTATATAAATTCAAATTCTTTTCCATATTAAAATACACAGTCTATCACACAGATACTCACAAGATACTCACAACATATGCATTCCCACCTTCATCCATAAATTCCTGAGTATCCGGTATCGAGAAGTGCATCTTGTTTTGAAGTGAGATTTTAATGGAAGGTACCACTATAGGAACTATATATCAAATTGCATTATCCGTAGCACAATTTACTATCTTTTCGATATCTCCACCGATAACATCTGTGCAAAAATGTGAACAAATCGGAGAAAGCACGTTATTTAAATTTCTCACTTTCCTACGATGTATAAAACCAAATGTCGATTTAAGAGGAAGATTTCTAATCATACTAATCAACTATTATCGGTAGCTAGGCGATGTTTCTAAATTCGATGTAGAAAGCGCTGATTCAATTGGACAATCAAACTCATCTCTTCCGCTCTTTCGATACATCACCGCAAAAGGAAATGATTGGAAACTTGATTTGCATGACGGAAAAAACTCGCATAGGAAGTGATGCTCCAATAACCGCCGGGCCCAGATAAAATCGGTATCTCTTCCCTGTATATCTGTATCTCTTCCCTATATCGACTTCCTACTCGAATTTTTGTCGCATCCTTACGACATTTGTACTCACATATTGTTGACATACTTTCGTCGTTTGCGGCTTCGCATACGTGACAGAGATTTTAATCGCATACACCCACTCAGCGCGCGTTATGTTTCACGCGATTACAGATGAGCTATATATAAGATCAATGAATCAATGTTTGCTTCTCTTTTTTAAAGAGTCGTTCGTCTTCTCAATGTTTTCAAAATTCAATTAATTTCCATGTCAATAGGCTTTTGAATTTAATGTTACATGCGAAATTTCATATTGTTTTCTTCAATTTTGCCGTTGAGTTGTATTACTTGAAAATAAAGGGAGCGCCTGACCAGTCGTTGAGTCGTACTACTATAGTTAAGCCAGGCTGACATGCGTTCGCAGTCGTTCAAAAACCAGTTCACTTTCAATTACAATGACTACTGGCGTTTTCGATTTGCCGACTCGATCCGACTCGGAGTCATCATACCATGTTCTGATTGATGCGCTTCTAAAAATGCACCAATGAATCATCGTATTGAGTTCTCATTGGTGATATCAGACTACGAATTAGAATTGAGATTGAATTAATATTTAACCAATCAGAACCAAATTTATTAAACACATGTTTAATGAATGATCGCATTGTAGACCTAGCAAAAATGAAAAAAATGTGTTTCATATTTGAAGCGTATTTTAAAATAAATATTGCATGCGTGCGTGTGTTTCATATAATATTTGACGTATTTTATGTATTATTTGTGTATATACATAAAAACTATTAAGCACTAATTAGCGAAGATCGGGCTTCTAGCTAAATAAACTTTTAGTTCTTATAGGAAAACTGCATATTGATTGGCTACCGTATCCCTTTTGCCGCGTGTTTTTTGTATTCAGTTTGTTTCATTTTCTGCTTAAGATGCGATTCATTAGACGCTGCAAATACTTTGAAGCAGAATCACGGCTCTTTTTGGGCACTTCAAAGCGTTTGCAACGTTTAGTGAATCGCACCCTGTATTTTTTTGGAACGTGCATTGCGCACGCGCAAAATGGAGGCTCATCAACAACACTGCTGCCACGAGTTTCTTGCGTTAACTTGAGGTTGTCCATTTTCGTTGAAAGGCATTCGATAGAAGGTTCAAGTGCGTTGCCCATCCAATAATATCTGTTTTAATCCTATTTATTTGTGAAAGTTACGAAAAAAACGAAAGGTTTGTTCAGATCCTAAATCTCTCAAAAATTGATCATAGTTTGTCATATTCGATATTTTCACATATTGTACGTTGTGTCCTTGTTAATATACCACAAACTCGCTCGTATACACGACATTAACAATAAGTTATATCTATTTAGTAAATATCTATTTATCTATAATTTACAGTTGTGACTTTACGAAATATAACTTTGAAATATTACAGTAGATTTTCTTTCATATGATGATTGTGTTGCATCCAAATAGCAGTGGTAGAACTTAACCTGTCCATGCGAGTGGAGGTTATGCTCGTGGAAGTTAAACTCACCCACAAATGCATGAATAAACGATTTCTCCTTTTCGTTTTTGTCCACACATTGACACTTTTGGTAACTTGCCTTCACCACTCATGGATTTAGCAAAATAGTGTCAGTAATAATCGAGAAAATCAGCTATAAACAGCGGTTTTATTCCTCAAAAAAGTCATGCATCCACTCACAGATTAAAATAAACATGCATTGTGAATCAATTGTTCTGTTATTTCATAGAATATTTCGGCTGTTTATCCAATATTCACTGCCAGTGGTGAAGAAGCTAAAGTATACATAACATAAATTATAAATTTTCATTTCACTGACAATGAATTTTGTAGTACAATCTTCAAAGAAAATAGAATTGGGAAAACTATTTGACAAACCTTTGTTTTCTGCTTGTTAATTTGTTAATGTATTCTGTATAACACCCATAAATGATATCTATTATTAAGTGATTTTTATTACAGAATGTTGATGCCAAAAAAGAATCGTGTGTCCATTTACGAGTACCTTTTCAAGGAGGGTGTTATGGTAGCAAAGAAAGACTACCATGCACCAAAACATCCGGAATTGGAAACAATTCCAAACCTTCAAGTTATTAAGGCTATGCAGGTAAAGTTCAATTTTTTCCTTGACGAAACACAAAATAACTTCTTCCTAGTAAACACTAATTAACAGTAATATTACAGCACACACACACACCTATACACAATGTTATAATTTTCTACTTAATAATGTAATTATACAACGCAATGTTATATATAATGCGTGTTATATTGCACTTACATTGTTAAATGAGATGTATAACATTGATGTATTATTACTCTTGATTAGTACTTATGAGATTATTACATTGTAAAGTATGCACATTTTCTTCAACTACATCAATTTTAAATCTAATTATACTATATATATATATATATATGTAGTATATATATATATAATATAATTAGATTTAAAATTGATGTAGTATTGTGTGTGTGTGTGTGTGTGTGTTTAATTATGTTTCTCATGTATGATTATCCTTTCAGTCGTTAAAATCACGAGGTTATGTAAAAGAACAGTTTGCATGGAGGCACTTTTACTGGTACCTCACGAATGATGGTATTGAGTTCTTGCGTGGATACTTGCATTTGCCACCTGAAATAGTACCGTCGACCCTCAAAAAGCAACCGAGGTCCGAAACCACGAGACCAAGACCCGCGGCGACGAGGAGTGAAGGCTCGAGGCCGACAGAAGATCGCGCTGGATACAGGCGCGGCCCAGGTGGTGCCCCAGGTGCTGGCGACAAGAAGGCTGATGTCGGGGCAGGTACCGGAGATCTGGAATTCCGTGGTGGTTTTGGTCGTGGCAAAGCTCTACAGTAATTTTTTTAATGTAAAATAAATACTACACATAAAACGTAATGTTTTTTTTCACTTTTTGGCACCCAGTTAATGGTTCTATAAATGATACTTAAGTTCTATAAGTAATATATAAATTTTTACTACAAGATATAGTACGTAATAATTTTAATGGTGATAACACATAGTTAAATTGATTTATTAACTTCAAGCCAATAATTTTGAGTCTAGAAATAAATCCAAACAGTACAAGAAGAAACGACAATGAAAGAATGCGGATTTAATTCTACATATATTGATAATATGTCAAATATCAAATGCGAAATATTTTATATTACTTATTCAAGTTTTTTATTGTTTAATTAATTATTTGAGGCATACAATATTGTAGGGGAAGTTAATTGAGGGCCGAATTAAGTTTCTTCAAGACTGTTTATTTCTTGAGATTATAAAGTTGTAGTTTTTCAAATCACATGTCATTTTACAAAGTTGGAAGCAAAAATTACGGATTATTATAGTGACATTACACTTCAAGCATACTCGCCTTTGGAAATTAGACCTACCTATTCGACTACTGCCTAAATTCATTGCAATTCAACAGACTGAAAATTTGCAAACGAAATCACAGATTTTCCTATATTCTTGTGCTTACACGGTAAGAAGATAGACAATTCTTATGCGGCTGACAGAGTTCTCATCAGCTGTGCGGCTTACGCTACAATCCAAATAACAAGATACTTAATTACCATAATTATAAGCATAATCACAAGCCGCAATCGTAAGCACAAAATTCCTTGCATTTTATGTCAAGACATTAAGATGCAAATTTATGCAATAGACATAGGAAGATAATTGACCATCGTTTATACACTATATATATGAGATTTACTAACTCGGTTTTTAATTAAGATTTTTGCACTCGCATTTGTAAGCTATCCGTATCTCAACATTATTTTTTGGTTACCATGACTATCAGTATTTACATCGATAACATTACATTGAATAGATATTACACTAGTATTTATTTATATATATATATATTATATATATGTATATGTGCAGTATACTTGCAGTTTATATATATATATATATATATATAAATACTAGTGCATAAATACTAGTGCAGTTTATATATAGATATATATATAAACTGCAAGTTAAAAATTATAGCACAAAACTTGCGTCATTTTAATCTCCTTTTCTTTTCTGAAGAGAGAATACATATGGGGATTAAAATAAATATCATTCACGTTTCTGGTGATACAAAGCCGGCGGTACGAGCAAAATCCATCTCATGATTACGGTGCTATCCTAATTAGATCGAATTTCACAGATTGCTTCAGAAATTTCAGCCTATTTACACAGCGATCACTCTTTTTAAAAGGCCTTATCTTTATATATATTCTCGAGAAGGCGGTTGATCGCATAACTTACTCCACATTTCTCTCTTCGCGTATGTCATCGCGCATATAAATAATTCGTCTAAGGTATTCTCAGGTTTAATCAACAGGTAGTGTCTACAATTTTCACGATTTTTCGGTATCGTATTCCGAAACGAGCGGTTTAACAAGACAAATCGTTGCTTCGTATAATTACGGATACGCTGCTCAGAGTACACCGCACTAGGAAGAATCAATGATTCAGAAAAATAATTTCTTATATCACAACGCTACCAATATCATATAGAAGACATTGCAAGGAATCCGTTGAAAAGTCGAGATGCAAGTATAAAAGGAATACGTCGTCAGCTAATTTTTCTCGCGATTCGTGTAGCAAGTAGAGAACCTCCGGTCACCCCGGATCCTTGAGATCTCGCCAATGCTGATGCACGCAACCGGGATTCTAAGATCTATGCGCGAATATCGTCGAATGTATGTCATTACAAATTCCTTACTTAGGATTTCTATAATTCAGAGTCTATATATATAGTCGATATGTAACTGTCTAACATGACACCAACAATTTTCGCGGATAGATCGTCCCCGGGCTTCTCGAATCAACCTGTCTCTTAAACCTAGATAAATGATGGTGCTATCTACGCGATCGCATCGCGAACAGCGCGAGTCGAAGGGCTACTTTCAAGCGTTCGGTCGAAAACAGGATGGGAAGGACGACATGAGGAAATCAACAACAACAGGGAGGGGAGGACAATTGTCGGATCTTGTGGGAACGCGGCGCGACAACCTTAACCGTTGTCGCATCTTACTGTATCGCAATTTGTGCTCCACAGCAGGCAGTTGCCGCTGCCGCTGTAGCAAATTAGGAAGACAGCAGCGAGGAACACCAGGCTGCAGATGGTGCAGGGCTTGCGCTCCAGGAAGAAGCCGATCAGGTAGAGCGCCATGAACATGACGTGGGTCTGCAGGAGCGCCGGGTTCACGGGTTTCGGTATCAGCAGCACCGGGATCAGCCACTGTAGGCAGTACATCCTTTCTCGCGGGCCGGTGCGGTCGGAGCGGTGCACTCGCGACGTCTCTCACGTCGGACAGATATCTCATCTATGACAGGATCTTTCGAGGGAGGAGAGAATAACAAACAACGTTAGAACCGTGCCGAGGTTCGGGCGGGTCGGCTGATTGCACCAGCCGTGCCGAGGCCAATCGCTACTAACCTCACGTGGTAGCGTCGCCGCTCCTGTGCATGACTGTCGCCGTCGCTCTCTTCTTAAATTTCAACCTGCATTTTTACCCTCCTTGATCGCTGCACGACCAATCGCTCGCTCTCTATCCAATAGTTTCGCACGATTTCGAGGCTACCCGACCGACCGTAGACCAAACGCACCTATGACGCCGTCCTCCGGCGAGATATCGCGCTATCTCGATACGATCCTCGGCGACTTCAGGTCTCTCGTGATCCCCTGATCTCTGCGCCTCTTAGCTGCACTTCACGCAACTCTTTGCAATTCTCTTTCCCTCTTGACTCCATATATATGCATCTGTTTCGTTTCGAGTGTAGAAAGTGCAGTTGGAAGCAAACGTACCTTCTGATTTGCTGGCTTGCCATTATCGTTGGTTCGATTCGATCATTCCGTTTCCCGCCTTCAGACGACTCTGGCTATCGCCGATCGTTGATCACTGCGGATTGTCAATATTGTCGATCTCGGTCGATCCATGTACCGGAATAAACCCGTGAAGGGATTCAAGTCCCCTCTGACAGCTCTACCACCGACGAACGCCGAGAAAGCTAACGATGTAGTGACGAACCAGCAAAAAGCAGCAAACGACTCCGCCAAGAAGCCTTTCAGAAGTACCTCGCAGATTTTGAGCCTGTTCAAGAGAGCGATTCAGGAAAATGATGACAGTGATCATAACATCGAGGCAAAAAATGACGCGTCGAATAAAAAAGATATTAGCGATCCGGTCGGTGAGAAGAAAACGTCAACTGTTGCATCGGGATCGAAAGTGTAAGTAATTAAGTATTTTCAAAGTGAACATTATAAGGAGAAAATAGGTTACTTGTAAATTATAGTTAAGTGACCGTTGATTTTCCTTTTAGCGTCTTTAATGTGGTATATGGCAAGATCTCTTCAAAGAAACACAAGAAGTGGGATGGCGATGGGTTGCTGGAAGTAGCTGGGAAAAGCGCGGTACTCAAGGTGATGATCATATTATCTGTGAGTTCTTAAATGAAAAGGTTGCTTTTATATTTTCTGTTATATTAGGATTTGGACGGTAATGTTATTGGAAGAACCACCATCAATCCGAGCAGTGCAGTGGAAGGTTTCAGACTGTTTATAGCGAGTAAAGAAATTGAAGTAAGAAGTTTTGCCAACACGTTTATTTTGTACGTAGTATTTTGTGTACAAGAGAATCTGACAGAGTCAATTTTAGATAATAGATCGGGCATCTGGAGAACCGTCCATGTCGAAGGAGCATTCGGAGGAAACAGCAGAACAGCCATCGCTGAAAAGATTTAAAGCATCCCCCGTGTATACATTTGCGTCACCGTTGTCATCCACGAAAGGTTCTACAAGTTTATAATGAAGTCAGAAATAAATGTCATCTAACATTGAAGTTATTGAATGAGGGAAAAATTTGCGTTGAAGGATTGGCGTTGAGTTGCAAACCTTTGGTAATGCCGTACATGAATCCTTCTGCTATATGGGTAAGCCACGAGGATTCGGAGAAAGAGCAGGAAGTGTCGGTTGACTCCTGTTTAGCAGGAACTCTCAGGGAACACCAACGGCACGGCATTGTCTTCCTTTACGAATGTTTAATGGGCGTGAAAGTACCGGACTGTTTTGGTGCAATTCTGGCTGACGAGATGGGTCTCGGCAAAACGTTACAGTGCATCACGCTAATATGGACGTTGTTGAAGAAGGGCCCATATGGCAGGCCAGTTGTGAGGCGTGCGTTGATACTAACACCTAGTAGCTTGTGCGACAATTGGAAGAAGGAGTTCACGAAGTGGTTGGGCTGTCACAGAATATCCCCGTACGTTGTGGACGGAAAGAACAAGCCTAAAGACTTCATCAAGCAGCCGAGAAATTCGGTGATGATTATCAGCTACGAGATGTTCATTAGATGTCATGCAGAAGTCAGCGAGATTGTCTTCGACTTGGTCGTGTGTGACGAAGGCCACAGATTGAAGAATAGCAATATAAAAGCGTCCAAAGTAACTTACCAATCCTACCTTGTTTATCACTGAGTTTATCGCTATCAACTAACTTACCAATCCTATCGATTATCCCACCATCTTATCATTTTGTAGTTATTATACGAGATCGACTGCAAAAAGCGAGTTATCCTGACCGGCACTCCCATACAAAACGATCTGAGGGAATTTTACGCGCTGGTCGACTTCGTCAATCCCGGCATCCTCGGCACTCCGAGCGAGTACAGAAGTTATTACGAGGATCCCATTGTCGCTTCTCAGTGTCCTCGTGCGTCCGATTACGTGCTCAGTCTGGGAAACGAGAGGGCGACGGAACTACACGAGCGCACCAAACGTTTCATCCTGAGGCGTACGCAGGAGACGATAAACAAGTATCTGCCGTGTAAACACGAGGTGGTATTGTTTTGCTCTCTGTCCAGCGAACAGGAAGAGCTGTACTCCTTCGTCACCGGCGCCTGGTTCGACAGAATCTTCACACAGGACAAAAGCGTCACGCACTTAACTGTCATCACGGCGCTTAAGAAGATCTGCAATCATCCGAATCTGTTCTTCACGAGCGATAGAGAGAGCGTGCTGCACGATGCGTTCTCGAAGAAGGCGATAACGCAAACGAGCCAGGACGAGAATTTCACCAGGTACTGCGGCAAGATCACAATAGTACAGACGCTGATGAGGAACTTGAAGAAGACCGACGAGAAGTTGGTTCTGGTTTCCTATTACACGCAAACGCTCGATCTCCTTAAGACTGTGTGCAGTAAGGAAGGTCTGAAGTACTTGAGACTGGACGGTACCACTTCGACCGCCGCACGGCCGAAAATTATCGAACAATTCAACACGAAAGCCGATGACAGCAGTAAGTACTGTTGAAGCACGAAACGGAATGGAGATGAATACATCGCGACATTATATCAATTACAGAAGTCTTCCTGCTAAGCGCGAAGGCAGGCGGGGTTGGCCTAAACTTGCCGGGGGCCTCTAGGCTTGTGTTATTCGATTCCGACTGGAATCCCGCGTCCGACGTGCAGGCTATGGCAAGAATCTGGAGAGATGGGCAGAAGAGAGACGTTTATATTTACAGGTTTGCGCATAAACTCGATACTGTTGCGCTCTACGATACATATAACACATTGTAACATATGGAAATATGTAGCTTTATATAATTACATTTGCAGATTGCTAACGACAGGTACGATAGAAGAAAAGATTTACCAAAGACAAATCAGCAAAGCTGGCCTGAGTGAATCTGTGGTGGATCCGAACCATCTTGGATCTTTGAAGTTATCCACTGAGGAACTGAAGGTACTTTCTCCTTCAGGGAAGGATATGCTGTTTGTTATAAGAAAAACCGTGATTAACCCTTTGCGCTCGAGCGAACAGCAACTCGAGAGGAATTAGCTGCTCCCGCTTATTTCATAAGTTTTTTACAGTTAACTTAAAATGATTTCTGACACAATATAACACTTTAAACTTGTATATTTTCACATTTTACATATCTTCACAGTTCAAAGAAAGACATTTGTTAAACGCGGTCGCGAGCGTTTTTGATGAGATAAAACATCTCTGTAGCCATTACCTCATAAGGTTACACACAAAGGGCTAGGAGTAGACTCGTGAAGCGATATTCGTTGGGCCAAATCTAAATAAACACCGTTATCGCTCGATTTGCCGCCTCGATCCGAGTGGTGCCTGAGAGGCACCTCTCGAGCGCAAAGTGTTAAGTGTCCTCCATGTTTTAGGATTTGTTCACACTAACAACCGACACGGCTTCTTTAACGCATGATTTAATGGATTGCTCTTGCTCCGGCAAGAACAACGAGCATATATCTTCTGAGAGGTCTAAGACGGACAGTAATGAGACGCGCGATTGCCAGTTTGTACTGCAGGATAAACCATCTCAGCAAAACTTGACTATAAATCAATTGCTAGATTGGCAGCATTACAAGCAGCCGATTCCACCCGACATCACACAGGTAACAAGTCTTTTCGAAAAGTGGTTATAAAGAAGTTAATTCCGAAATCCATATTTTACGTAAAATTTTATTTTTTACAGGCCATTTTGTTAACTGAAGTTTGCGATCACATAACTTTTATACTTAAAAATTCCACAAGGTAACAAACATTTAAGTAAAAATTTATATAAAAATCATAATCATATATACATATATATATGATTATATCCACACACCTTATATTCTTACTCCTTTAAAACGTTCGCGTTACATATATTTTCCCTAATATTCACAATATTTATCCTTGGTTCATCAAACAAAAAGGTCACAAGATGTGTATAAAACTTGAAAAAATTTTGTTTTCAAGTATTACACTAAAGCTTGTTTTTCCGCGTTAAAAAAGTAAGGAATCTCTCAAGTAAATCAGGAGACTCCCATCGTTTTAGCAATTCTTTTGTTTCTTCTGCATTAACTTCTAGCAAAGTCTCTCTCTTCCACTTGACTACCAAGCCTTTTGTGGCCATTATTGACTGAAATAAATCGATGATGTCATTATCAACTTAGCGATGCAAATGTGTCGATAAAAAAAATCGAGAAATATTAAGAAAGAATACTACCTCTGAGGAAAGTTTGGAAACTTGGTTCAGATAATCCCACACCTCAAGGACATTGTGATTGTACACTTCGCTGACTAAACCATATTGCTTGGCTTCATGAGCACTCATTTTGTAGCCCATATATAGCATATCTCCGGCCTACAGATTTTTTACAGTTTAGTATTAAGATCTTAAGTCCAGTATTATCATAAAGGATACAGTTTCCGATACAAAATATAAGCGATACCTTGGAAGATCCTAGTAATCTGGGGAATGTATACGTAGAACATCCTTCAGCAATAAGACCCAAGGAACTAAATGGTGTGCGAAAATATGCCTGCAAATTGTATAATAATTTACATTACATCATTAATGCACTTATTGTTTTAATATTGTTCATAATACAAATCGTTTGATAAATACCTTATCTGAAGCATAAACCATGTCAAACAAGCCTAACATTGTGCAAGCTATTCCTATTGCTGGTCCGTTCACAATAGCCACCAATAGTTTTGGATACATAATCAGAGCGTCGACAAATTCTCTGCACAAAAATTTTGTAAATTTTAATTCAACATGGAAAAATATGAATTTTATACGATATAATATGAGAAACACTTAATGTATATTTCTATATAAGAATATGATTGTACTATTATTTATATGCATAGGTATAGGTGTATGACAAATATATGTGTAATTATACTATTTTATGTTTCTCGTATGTTACAATGTATTTTTACGGAACTTACTTAAATGTTAAATTTGCATTCTGTAGATTATCATGAGAAAACTCCATCGATGTTATATCTATATCATTGCCACTGCTGAAGAAGTTTCCAGTTGCTGTCAGTACAAACATCAACACTTTGTTATTTTTACCGGATTCATTTAAAAGCATTGTTAGTTCCTTGTACATCTATAAGAAACTGATTATCAATATAAAGTATAATGTGTATATCCTATTTAATCTATTCATATCTATATATTCGGTAGATTTCGAATTTTTTTACGATATTCGTGAATTATTTACCGATAATGATAGTGCATTATTCTTGGTAGGTCTGTTGATCACCACTTTTTGAATTTGATTTTCCAAGGTACTCAGAATCGTCGAACTTCCATCTGCCATTCTGACAAGTTTTTTTGAGCAGTTTAAAATCCTGTATATGAATTCCGTATATGGCTCATCGAGTTTATAACCTTCTTCTTACTGCAGCTCCCTGCTACTGACTACTAGTCACTGTTTATTTCTACTGTTTATATATTATTTCACATACACACTTCTACTTCCAATTCCCACTACATGCTAAACTTGGTAGATTAAGGTAGGTTAAAGACGTTGGCAAAATGGCTGAATTATCGTTTTAAGATTGTAATGATGCATTCCCCCCGGCGAACACCACGGCCGGCCGTCAAACGGCGCGTAGCGCCACATAAACAATACACGCGCGAAGCACGCGACCGACACGTGCACACGTAAGCAACAACGTTTGTGTTGTTATCGAGCACGTGTCGGAAAAACTGCGAAAACGCGGTATAAAAGACCGCGCCGACGTGCTATCGGGACCAGACTCCGTCGGAGTCAGCCGAGATCGCAAGATCACAAGCTGCTCCGGATCCCATCCCCAGGTCGAGGGACCGCGACGGTGCGTGCGCCGTCGCTGCTGTGAGTTCGCAGCCGACTCAACATCCTGTCATCCGGAAAGTCTGAGGTCGTGCGTACGCGGCCTCTCCCGTGGAAGTCGCGGGCACCGGATTCACAACAACATCCAATTCGGGACGGTGTGTTCGCCGTCTCCACCGGGAGCTCCCGGCCCTCTTGCCCGTGGCAGACCTGGGGATCGGCACGAGTCGGGGTGGTGTGTTCGCCGCCTCTGTTGAGTGTTCTCAACCTCGGCCCCTCCACTCTAGCCATTGGGGCTCTGCGTCTCCGGGGCATGCGAACGCCCCGGAATACCGTTCCGCGTACCGCGCCGTGTAATTAGAGACAACGCGTGTCTCTCCGCCGCACCTCACCGGAGGTACCACCGACCGCCGCCGGCTGCACGTGGCCAGGCTCGCCCGGCCGACTCCACCGTTCCTGTAAGGAGGCACGATACCGCGTGCCCTCCGCTCCGGGNACCGCGACCCGCGTACCGTGACGCCGAGTGGAACAGGTGCATTCCGCCGTCTTGCGCTCCGATGCAAAACCGTCAAATTTAAACGCCGCGAACCGTCAACAGACCGTTCACCGCTGGCACCGCGAGCTCCACGGGCCGAGCGTCACGGCCGTTCCCGCTAAGTTCCGGGAAACGAAAACAACGGGCCGACGTCACCACGTCAACACGGGATTCCGTCGCCAATATTGTCATCCAAATATTACTGGTGTGAAACACCGAGATTAAAGCACGGCCCGTCAGAACATCATGTAACCAGCCGCGGAAGATAATTTAATAAACATTATTCTGCCAGACAGTCGCGTACTCACTTACTCGCTCACTCGCTCCTGTACCGACACTCGCACATCTAAGAACGCCTGGAAATCCGGCGAGCTACGCCAGGGCAAACATCGCTACCGAACACGGTCATCCGGAGAACCGAAACGACCACCCCACCGGCCGGGGCGGGACGAACGTCCACCGACCGACGGGGCCCGGGTCACAAGATATATCGTTTTAATGTTTGAAATGCATAATGTGACTATCTTGTGTCTTAAGTATTTAGCTAAAAATCCGTTCTTTTTATGATTGATGACAAACCGTTGTATAATGAAAAAAATTAATAAATGATGAATAAAGATTTAGGGTATAAAACATTAAAATTATATTATATATAATATTAAAATTATATGTCAACCATTTTGCTGGGGCCTGAATTTGATAAATGTTGATAAAGACTTTCTTAAAATGATAAAGGCTTTCTTAAAGTATTATAGATATTACGTAATGTATAAATCTTACGTAAATGTATTAAAGCAAAATAAATATAATAAATATGCGTTACTGTTTCATCATATTTAACGGAAGATCTAAGATATATAAAATTCTGTAATTTTTTGTATCTTAATTTTTCATCAAATTTAATTGAAAAAGTATAAAAATATTCTTTATTATAAAAAAAATTTTCCTTATTAGAATATCGATATATTCGATACATAAAAACGGTATATAAAAACTATAGGACTTTTATACCAGGCAAATATTTACGCTGATGATTAGAGATAGAATCAGTTTTGAAATTTTTAATCGTTTTCGTCACACATTGAGCAATATTTCAATTTATTTTCGCATACACTTTCACCGTATAAAAGTATTTGTAATAGTGTACATACAGCCAAAAAAAAAGGACGTGAATTTTGCAGAGAGAAGTCAGTATTTTGCTGGAAATATTTTCGAGTACGATATTCCCTTGTGATTCATTGCTTTAAATTTGAATTAAATTTAAAAACTAAGCTCAGAGAAAACTTGAACATTTATGGATTACATGTTTTGTCTTCTGCTACTTATGTTCTTCACGTAATGCAAGTTATACGCATAATGGAGAAGAGATCGTTAAAATAATACTAAAAACGTATACGCATCTCTCACTTACGTAAATGATTTGTGTAGGTAACAAAAACGACTTGGTAATATTCCGTTTTTACATAGGAAGTGAATAGGTAAACACTCAAAGCAAGCGCGCGGAAAATATTTTGAGCTTATTGTTCTTCATTTATTTGTCTACTAAATAATGGTTAGTACCGATAAGAAAATCAGCAAAGTCATTATTTTCTTTTATATACATTAACGTACTTGTACAATGTATTAATACCATATCTGGTGTACTTTTTATAATGAATATGCATCACAGGATTCCCCAAACTTAAGATTGACAAAAACCGACTTCTCTAATAGCAATTTCTTGACAGAACGTATCTTCTGTGTATTCTTTATAATCAATACTATTCCCGTGAAAAATTATATCTCGCTTTATACGTGACTCTAAGGAAGCTGTGCAAATATAGTAGTGTGTTCCTTGAGAATCCGTGTGTCTTTTTCAGAGGACTTGCGAACGATGTGTGGTTTAGGAAACCCTGATCTACCAGTTATGTTGAATATAAACAATATTTTGGTGGGTCTCGACGATATAATGCGTAATCATAGATTACATGGCCGTGTTACTGTCCACTAGACAATACTCGCTACAAAAGTTATCAGCAGCAGTATTTTACGCGTTACGTAAGCCTCATATTGAAATATAAATAATATACAATCGGATATTTAAATGCTCGCAGTAGAATATAATTTGTAATTCAATTCTTCATGCGAACTCAGTTTGCTTTCGAATAAGATTTGCAATACAAAAAGAACGGAAATTTCACTTAACAGTACATCTTATGTTTAACACAAATTACACTTATAAATTTATTATCATCGTGATGATCTTGGAGAATAATGTGAAAAAAAATTATTCGCACATTATTATGAATTTACATGTTAGCGTGCGAGAGCCTTATAAATAAATATAGTGCTCGTATTCTTGTACTGCGGCATATGTCACATGTGACGCCATAATAGATACCATAAATACCAAAATGAAAAAGGAATACCGATAAATTACACAGGCGTACGAAAAGGACTGCGAACCGTAAGATTAATTCGTATTGCTACGCGAATACTTTGGTACATCGAAGTATTGAAAGGTTTGGAAAGATATGTAGGTACAAGAAAGATAAATCATAAAGCTGGTAAATAAATAGACCTTTCTAAAAAGTATACTCTCTAGCACTGCATCTCGTCTCGGAAGATTTTAACGATTTTTCTTTTCTACTTAACGCCTTTAAAAGTTCACGTCGCTATAATTAAATAATCGCAAAAATTGGAATCATCTCGTTAATGTACATATTAATAAACGCTCAGAGTAATCATTGAAGTGATCGACGCGCGACTTTAATTCGATTCATTACGGCTTCAGGACCTTCTCGATAAATCTCTTCACGTCGTGCATCTCCTGCGAAGGTAACAGAGATTATTACAAAGAGATCAGACGGAAATTGTTGCTTATTGAAAAGATTAATGGATGTGCAACAGGTTATTCTTCATCGACGACTCACCTCCTCACAAGACGTATGCATCATGCCATTGTAAGTCTTAAATTCTGCCTGCGTCATGAATTGTTTTAGAAGAGATGCTGTCATTTGACCCCACCTGTACGGCACGATTGGATCGCAATTGCCGTGACACTGTAGCAACGGTGTATCCTTATTGCCTATCGCTTCCTAAGAAAAGATGATTCAATATCAACACAATTTCCACGAATGTTACAGGATGAAGCAATACCTATTACCCTGAATATCTTTGAAATTATGAGAGTGAGAAAAATGTATCTAACATTTATGCACGTAGAATGACAGGGGAGGTCAATTGCTGTAAGCGAATATAGAGGAAACCTAAACAAAAATTCGTTGCACTTTGCAAATGCATCAATGCACTAATGTGCAACGATTAATATCAGTAATCGACTTCTCTCATATTATCATGTACAAAAGTGTTAAGGTGATGTTATCGAAAAGTGAATATACTTTATGAAATATTTCATATCTCTCTTGTACTGAAAAGTATCAGGAGGAAAAGAAAAATATCTCGAAAAATATTCACTTTTCGACGATCTTATCCAAGACTGCCATCTAGTCACCTGTACAAAAAAGGTGAAATAGTGACTGCTTCTTAGCAGAATAGATGACAAAAAGTAACCTCTTAGACATCAAAATAGAGACCAAAAGTGACATTTTTCATCAAATTCTGAGAATAACTAAGGCTTTGAACAAAAAAGTAATACTCGTCTCAAGTTTATCTTTGGATAATTTAACATATAACATGTTATTTCCACAGTTATTTTCTTTCAATTTGAAAGTTCATAACAAGGAAGACTAAAGGCATGAACGATGTAGTACAAGTATTGCTTTCGGAACAATCGGCAACAGACAAGACGGCAAAAAAAAAATATATATATATATATATATATAGAATATCTATATTTTATAAATTTAACAGCAGCTCAGGAAAAAAGTGACTATACTAACTCAGTTTGGGTAAAAGTGGATTTTTTAGTGATATTTTTTTAGTGACAATTTTTCAGTCGAAAAGAAAACGACAAAAGATGATTTAAGTGATTGAATGGCAACACTGTCCTAATACTTTTATATGTAGAATGAACAGAGAAATCAATTTGTTTAAGAAAACTGATTCCATTTAAAAAAGATGACTTTCAGATCTTCGAAGCTACTACACTTAAGAAAAAAAGCGTCACCACTATAAGTCACCACTATAAATTGCTTTTGCATCATATGATTTCTGTTTCATAAATTTTTCTCTTATTCTCGTAGTTCCGATGATGTTCAAAGTGGTAATAGTTATTGCCTCATGTATACGCATACACGCATAAAATATGATAATGTACCTACCGCTGGAAATTTATTATGTAACGGAAGCCATGAAGACATAGCTATGATACCAGCTATAGGCTCTGGGAATGTAAGGGAACTGAACATAGCTAGCGCTCCACCTTGACTAAATCCACCGAGAACAATGCGTTTTGTAGGTATCCCTGCTGCGACTTCCTCCGCTATTAATGAGTGTACCATTGCGGCAGCTCTACGTATACCTTCTTCATCTTCTGGGCCGGTGGAGTCCAGAGATCGTAGATCGAACCTGCACATACATGGAATATGTCATACACAGTAATCATGTAAATATTGATTTGTAATTTTTTATCTTGTGGAGAGGAAAAGAACCAATGTCTATTCTATTCATTTTGTTACAGATATTCTCTTTTCTCCCAAGATGTTTATTGTTGCTGTTTATTGTTTTCACTTAGAATTTAAGATCCTTATACTTTTATTCTTAAACTTACCAGGAAGGCATTCGAAACCCTGCATTAAGTGTCACCGGCATTGTAGGTCTAAAATGATTAAAAAGTTACATTGAGATATTATCGATAGTTATATTAATACATAGTTCACAATTAAAATGTTAAAAGATATTAACAATCACATACGCAGTAGGACAAATAACTTTAATGTGTGAAGACCGCACAGCAGCCATGGAACTAGCCCAGCCATGTCTGAAAATAATCAGAGCGAAACAATATTAAACTAATATTCTACCGATACGTTATATGTATAGTTACACTCATATATCACAAACGAAAGCTTACCCTGTATCGCCTAAGCCGTGGAAAAATATTATCTGAAACACAAATATATCTTCATGCAGAGTGAGATAAAATATGCATCGGTTTCTTTCAGAAATTTTGGAAAAAAATATGTCTCATTTGACATCCTTCAAATTTTGAGGCACGATTTTCACCGACAAACATACATCGCAGAAAGTAATCTCAGACGGTAGAAATAGAACGCAATATAGAAAATATGATGACGTGTTCTAGTACAGGGGAGATAATTTTTTTCTTTTTGCTGTAATAACATAATTCCGCTATTCTACAGGAAGGCGCGAGTTACTGTCGGCAGATCAAATGTCATTCGGCGATAAATTTATGCGAACGTTGGAGCAATTAGAGCGGAGCCTATCACCAGAGCGAAATAATCGTACGGCAAAGAAGGCAGGGCAACGGGAACGTTATCGCAAAAATAATCCACTTATCATCAATTAGAATCACCGCAGAGGTATAACCAAAAAAAAGGCTTTGATCTTAAAGAACTAGTATCTACCGTAGCTGTGTGTTTCGCCGTGGCTGAAATTATGACCGGGCTCGCCATATCTTGTCGCTTATTTAGACGGCCTGGAAGGAATCCGAGCACTTGTGTAACAATTTCGTAAAAATCGTAAATATACAATGGCGGTAAAGTGATGTGACTACTCTTCGCTCTACATTGAGTTTCTGATAGTAGGGAGAAGTAAAGGTGGAGGGGTATAGAAAGAGAGAGAGAGAGTAGCGTCATTTCGCGCATTCGCGTAAATATTCAAATATAATTATCAATTTATATTGTTTTTCCGTTAACCTTCGTGACAGTATGCGATGATGTTTTATTATATATGCGAATAAAATCCATATAATTCGTGGCAATTTCGAAGTCTCGAAAATAAGAGAAAGTATGTAAAAATAATTCTATTAAAATTGCAAATAGCCAGCACTTACAAAACTAGAAACGAACCTCTAAGCAAGAAATTACCCATAGTTATTTAAACGATCTTCTAACATTTGTCGAAGTATAATCTCAAGTGAAATTTTGAAAATCGAAAACTATTTCCGTTTTCTTTTCTGGTGACTGCGAGATGCGATAATTTGATACTTGCCCAGAGAGCATAAATCAATGTTTAGTCGTTGGGTTTCCTGCATGAAATTATCTGCGTATCTGTTAATTCGGAAACAGATTCTAATCGAAATCGGGAACTTCGATTTGGACTAAAATCATAATCTATAAAAGATTTGTCTAAACAAATTTGTAATGTGCTGTCCATGTAATACAAGGAATATCATAATAACTTTGTGTTGTGCATGATTTCGGTTTTCTATTTTCCTTTTGCACCAAATACGTACATATATTATATGTGATATATATATATATATATATATATATATATATATACCAGGTTGATTGATAAGCTTTAGAATGACACATTAGTAGTGTTGCCACCTTCAAAGCACCGTGAATTTCCAGTAGTGCCAACCTTCAAACCTCTCACTACACAGTTGTAATCAGTATATGACAGCTACCGAAAGCACATAACCTCCGATATTTTGTAAAAATGGAAAAAACTGAAATTCGTGCAGTGATTAAGTATTTTTATTTGAAAGGCTTGCAACCGCAAGAAATGATTGAGGACTTTCAAAAAACTTTGGGGGAGTCTACTCCGTCGAATGCAACCGTATGTAACTGGATTGCTGAGTTTAAACGTGGTCGTACCAGCACATCGGACGCAATGGTCGTCGAAATGAGATGACCACAACAGAAATGAGTGAAAAAATCCATGATATCGAGTTGGATGGCTCCAAAATAAAATTGCGTTAACTAGCTGCGACTGTGAGCATCTCATCTGAACGTGTGTCCAATATCCTATACGGACATTTGGGTATGAGAAAGCTAGCTGCAAGATGGGTGCCACGATTGCTAACAATCGATCAAAAACGTGAACGAGTTCGCATTTCTCAGCATTGTTTGGACATGTTTAGACGCAAATCAAAGGGATTTCTGTGTCGATACATAACCGTTGATGAAACAGGAATCCACCATTATGCGCCTTAATCGGAACAGCCGGCACAATGAGTTACAAAGGGTGAAAGTGCTCCAAAGCGATCAAAAACAATCGGCTAGAAAAGTTCTGGCCACTGTGTTTTGGGATGCACATGGAATAATCTTCATCGAATATCTTGAAAAAGGAAGAACAATCACAGGAGAATATTATGCATCATTGGACCGAATGAATGATGAAATCAAGAAAAAAACGGCCTCATTTAGCGAAGAAAAAAAATTCTCCTTCATCAAGACAATGCACCAGCTCACAAATCGGTAAAAGCAATGGCAAAATTGAACGAATTGAGATATGAATTGCTCCCACATCCACCGTATTCTCCAGATCTGGCCCCGTGTGACTTCTACCTCTTTCCAAATCTCAAAAGATGGCTCCAGGGAAAGAGATTTGCTTCAAATGAAAAAATTCTTATTATTTGGAAGGCTGGAAGAAGCTGGAAACTCGTTGGGCTCGGTGTATTGAGTTAAAAGGAGATTATGTTGAAGAATAAAATTGAGTTTTGCTAACAAAATTTTTTTTTTCATTCTAAGACTTAATCAACTTGGTATATATATACGCGTTTTTTATTTTAAGTGCAAGGATGCAATGTTGCGCAGCTAAAAAGAACGAACTTACCGCTGTTGCTTTAAACAAGCTTAAGGAGCATTCACACATCGAACAGAAAAACGGAAAGCAGAAAATTAGCAGCCAATTAGAACTCGCGCTGGCGGTCGACAGCGTTCTGCTTTATCTACTGCTTACTACCAACGTTGGTTCTGATTGGTTGCTGTTCTTCTGCTCTTCTATCAAGGATGAATTCTCCCTTAAACGTGTTCATGAGATTGCAACAGCCAATGAGATGATCGTTCCGAGAATAGTCGTAGGAACGGGAAATTAAAATCATTCAACGATTGACAAAATGGAAGTCTGACGGCTCGACCGGTGTTCAGCGTTCCTAAATTGTCACATAATCTAAACGTACTTATCAAGTTTCATCTCGAACTACGAATTGCGAATCGTTCATCATTATTCGAGTGAACGTTCCTAATATGAACCGGATTTCAATGTGCACGATGTGAATACGATACGAGCGAAACTTCCTCAGCTACATTCGCGTCTACCTGTTTCTCATTATTCGTGACGATGTTTGAAAATGTTTTCTGCGTGCCTCGCAGCTGTTAATAACTCGCCCTTCTGCCTAATTTACAGTGAATCGCCGAATAACTTCTTCCTTCCTTGTGTGAGACGTAAGAATTGTCTTGACAAACCCTGTGTAATTTTATTCTTGATGTAATAAACGTTAAAAATAACCTATTCCCGGTTCAAGGTAAACGTTTCTAGCAAAACAACCGTATACATATATTTTTTACCCGTTACGATCACGCACAGCGATTCAAATGAGTTAATAGATTGTAACATTCGCCTTGTTTCGACTAACGATTTTTTACCAGTCCGCGATAAACACGCGTTTAAGCGTTCACGCGATGCATCGGGAATTGCGAGAAATCGCGAGCAAACAATATTTCCAACTGATAGTGCCTCCTGAATCGGCTGACTCATGAAGCAATAAACGATGATAACGCGACTTGCCCCTTTCTCCATGTATGTGCGTATCTCTTTGTGCCGATGTTAGCGGTTGTACTCGTCTCTGTTACTTAGTAATCGTAGCAGTACCACTTGAGAACGTAAGATTAATAGTCTAGGAGTTGTCAGTGGATTGTAAAGAGAAAAATTAGGAAATATGACTCCAAGGATAGTCGTTGTCGGTTCATGCATGATCGACTTTACTTGGTGAGTAAGAACTGAACTTCTCGTACACATAAGAAGAAATTTCATACGATAAGCTGTTAGATTGACTACTGAGATTGTTGGTTATGATTACATCACACAGTACAGGGACCACAATATATGATGTAATCGTTCAATTCTATTCTAGTTTCTCTCATCGCTTGCCTAAGCCTGGTGAAACAATAATTGGGACTAGATTTGAAAAAAAATACGGTGGCAAAGGTGCCAATCAGTGTGTAGCTGCTGCCAAACTTGGCGCATCTACTGTGCTTGTAGCCTCAGTATGAAAGCTTATAGTTTGCTTTTTCTTTCTCTAAATATGTAATTATGTTAGAATTTAATTTTAGTTTTGATGTTTCCACCACAGTTAGGTTATGACACGTTCGCTCAAGAGTACTTAGAGATTTTGAAAAAGGAAAATGTAGACACATCTCATGTGAAGATACAAAAAGATAAACACAGTGGTATTGCTCACATTACTGTTGCCGAGGATGGTATGTCTTTTTTGTCTCTGTAGTCATTTCATGTAGATTAAATTCTTTTAGAATATCTTTAAACTATGTTATACTGTACACATCAGACAAATGTGTACAGTAACTTTCAAACAATTTCAAATAGAATACATACGGAAAATGGGGAGGAACATTAGTCAAATTTTTTAGTGAAATGATTCTAGTGCCCTTCCGTGGCTGAAAAATAATTTTAGAATCTTAGTAGATAATTCCAATGACTTTTTCGGATAACGTGTTTCAGGCCAGAACAGTATCGTTATCGTGTTAGGCGCAAACGAATCGTTAACGCCGGAATGCGTGGATTCTGCCGTTAATGTGATAAAAAATGCCAGCGTTTTGCTGTGTCAATTTGAGACTCCGCTGGAAACCACGTTGCACGCGCTAAAGTTACACCGCGGTCATGGTGCGTTCTTCTTTAATTTTTTTTTATTACACACATACTAGGAGGGAAATATTAATGTCTGCATCTCTCGGAGCCAAACTATCGCAAGTTCAGAAAGAAACAAAATTTTGATTTTGATTTTCAGAAAAAAATATGGATTTGACACTTTAAGCTATCTACAAGCTGTCTACAATAGGTGCAATAAGCTTTGCAGGTGCCTTAAGACTCCGAAGTAGTCGCTACGACTGTCTTTGTTTGATGACGTCAGAAGCGAGAAAACGCGTGCCAAGAATTTTTGTGTTATATTTTTAAATAAAAAAATATATCCACAAAATGACGTTTGTGATTGATTCGGCACACTTGTAAAATTGGTCGGACACTTTTCTTTTACTCGAACAATCAATAAATAGTCGCAAAATTGATTCGATACAGAACCTTTTTTTCTCACGATTTTGTCAATGTTAATTTTAAGACTATTTATTGATTGTTCGAGTAAAGGAACGGTGTTCGTTCAATTTTCCAAGTTTGCTGAAGTTTGCATCTTGTGGATACGTTGTTTTTATTTGAAAGTATAACGCAAAAAACGTTAGTGTGCGTTTTCTCGCTTCTGACGTCATTAAACAAGGACAGTTACAGCAATTACTCTGGGATCTTAAGCCGTAAAAAATTGACTAATCACAATCGATTGTTCTTCTCACATTCGACTGTGATTGGTCAATTTATTTATTACCGGTTATATCTTATTACGCCTATTTTAGATATCGCTTTATTGTACCGCGAGGAGTGAATATAAAATTGATATATATAGATTTATTACTTGAGCTATACAATGCCAAGAAGGAGGCCTGATGTACAAAGCTTTTCTTAACCCTCATTAACACTCTTAACACTTATTTTAACACCCATCCATCCGTATTATTATATTATCCGTATTACGTTAAACCTTTCCTTACTTGCATATTTATCATAATATCACAGCAATTACAGTCTGTAAATATGAAAATGATATGCGTTATTCAGACGCACGTTTCCTGCAAAAAAAAAGAAAAAAAAGACGCCTATCTCTTTATAATTGCAACTTGCGATATCACGGCTCCGAGCTGCGGATGTATATGTTGTGCGTGCTCAACACAAACGTAACGCAACAGGACTGTCGATTGTCAACGGAGCGCCCGCGATGGAGAGCGTCGATCCGGAAATCCTGCAATTGTGCGATATTTTCTGCGTCAACGAGACTGAGGTGCGTAGACAATCGGGCAATATTGTTCCTGGCCGAAGTAACGGAAAACCGGCCCTTTCGGGGATATCCACGGAATACCCGGTAACCGAGGACGCGTAACGACGCGTGTCGCGTGCGCACGCGAAAATTAATCGAATATATGAGGAAAGGGGAAAAAAAGGATCAGTTTCAGCAGTTAAATCAGGTGAATTAGTTGTAACGTATGGACACCTGAGACTTTAGCTAGCAGCGCGAGCAATCTCAATTGCTGTAGTAGCAAAGCTCTTTTGCTGCAGCGGCAAACGTACTATTGTAAGTGTCATTTACGATAATACGTTTGCCGCGGCAGCAAAAGAGCTTGCTACTGCGGCAATTAAAATTGCTCAAGCTGTTAAAGTTTTAAGGACCGTCTACACGTTGGAGGTAGTAAGACTGCGGGATCAGAGAGGGGGTAAGAGAGTTTACTTTTCAACGGAACGAAGCGTAACACCGTTGCGTGAATGGAAAGGGCCGTCTGCGATAGCCGTAAAATATGCAGGAAGACAATTGATCAATTGGATTCATACGTTCCAGAAATAAATCGACTGCGATTGGTCAATTAGCTTACTGCTTACGTCTTACTTTACGGCTGTAAATGGTTCTAAATAGATCTCCACTTCCCTACTGCCTTACCATCAACCAATACTCTATGGGACCGTCTACAATAATAAAGTAAAACGCACGGAGAAGAAAATTTTGCTTTGCTTCGTTGATATAGCGACGGCAAAAAGAATTTGTTTGGACAGCGGAAAGATTTGCCAAGGGTATTAATTGCCATTTGCTGAACATATAGACGGCAAAATAATCCGATCATGCCGACTGAATTTTATCGCTGTCGCAAAGACGTTTTGCCACAACATGAAAATGATTTCTCCCGTGTAACAAATCTCATTGCCGCCGCTATATTAATAATTTGCTGTTCCCGGCTAAACTTGTTTTCTCCGTGTAGATGCTCTTTACTTACCCTCCGCTCGCTTCCAACGTGGACGGTTCTTTAGATGTCCGTACACTCCGTGACAACTAATTTAGCTACCGCAGCTAATTTCTTTTCCCGTGATACATGTGTAACGTTCGACGTACAAAAGGTCGTGCACGCTTTTGTAGGCGGAAGTTATGACGGGCGTTCGACCCGTTGATCTGTCAAATGTGCAGCAAGTTGCGGACAAGTTCCTGGCCGAGGGATGCAACGCGATTATACTGACCCTCGGGTCGCTCGGGGCTGTGTACGCGTCGAAAACGAGCAGGAACGTCGCACGGATTCCCGCTGTCGCGGTTCAAGCTGTAGATACTACCGTAGGTATCGCACATCGGATATCCCGGAACCGTCGTAGTATCGCGGTTCGCGTGAATCTTGTGACGAATCCTCAAGGCCGATCTCTCTCCTCGAGGAAGTTTAGAGAGCTCGTCGCGCTATTATGTAACAACTATAACGGGTTCTGGGATACTTTCTACGAGTTTTCGTCGAGAGCGAGAGCTTGCTGACGAGACCGCCTGCTCAACAGGGTGCCGGAGATGCGTTTCTGGGCGCGCTCGCATATTTCAAGGCGTATCATCCGCAGCTATCGATGGACGAGTGCATCGGAAGAGCCTGTGCGGTCGCCACGCAATCCGTCCTTAAGTTCGGCACGCATGCTAGTTTTCCCACGAGATACGATCTCCCGGCGGATCTATTCGTGTAGATAAGACGGGTAATTACAAAGTTTTATCCGACGATATATTGTCTTATCTCCTTGTTGCATTTGATGGCCTGTATGTGTGTGTGTGGGATTTTCCGGAACGCTTCGAATATTTCATGAATAAAACGAACCCGGGGTTTCTTC
Source organism: Dinoponera quadriceps (assembly GCF_001313825.1). Classification (NCBI taxonomy): domain Eukaryota; kingdom Metazoa; phylum Arthropoda; class Insecta; order Hymenoptera; family Formicidae; genus Dinoponera; species Dinoponera quadriceps. The sequence goes on from NW_014555637.1 coordinate 395,962, forward strand.
ACACGAGAAGGTGTGCGCATCGTACATACATTCCAGGTCCCAGAATCCGAAATGCGCTGAATATAAATTGCGCGATTCCTCGTCCGTAATGCGTAAATCTCGCCGTAATGCGAGAATTGATGAAGCGAGCCTCTCTAATTAATTTGTCCTTATTATTAAACTGTCGCCGCACAGAAAGTATCGATCAGTATCCGAGCAAAACAAATCGAGTCGTGCATTGGAATAAGTCCGTTTTAATTGTTTAGGAAAATAACCAGTCTGCTGTTAAACTCGACTCTGTAATTTTTAATGACGCCGTCAACATCTTCGTTTTTTGCTCCTTTTCCAGTCGGACGGAATCCGTAGAATTCGAGAATCTGAATATACAAACAACAACAGCATTAGCATAAAGTAAACATCCATTTATTTTCGTGTAAATTAAATTTCTAATTTGCGAAACGAAATCGAGGATAGTTTCTGCGAAAATAGCTCGCTGTTCTTTTTGCCTGATTTTTTTTTTTTATTTCAAAATATACCGGTATCCCGATATGCATTAGCCGCCGCATCGAATGTCGAATATGGAAAAAGGCCGAAATAATGTTTCACATTTACGCTTCTAGCGATTTTAACATATTTTAACTTCGGAGTTCTCTTGTGAAATTCTTCCATGAGTCAATACGTTCATTATAAGTCAATACGTTTGGATATTGAGAGATTGAAAACTTGACAGAATTCCAATTTGAGTCAATCGCCGAACGAGAACACATGAAAAATGTCTTCGGTCGCATTTTCTGTACCACTTTTACTACGTTATGAAATCTAATCTTAATATTATGCTTACCTATGTTTCCACGTAACGAACGAATTAATAGTATATAATTTATATATATTTTTTTTCACGCATACATATGCACGCGGACGAGTTTCGAGTTTTTTTTTCTGTACCTAAATATATCCACACGTACAGACGCGCGCACATGCACGCACGTACGCGCACACTCGTCGAAAAGAAGTAACGGCAGGTAAATGGTAGAAGTTAGTGAGGATTCCGAGCGCTTTCATGATGCACACGTTCCCCGACCTTTTAAAAAGAAAGAGACGTCTGGGAACCCCCGAGCGCCTGATGATTCCACTTCAACTGGCTCACGCGAACGCGCGCGGCAGCCACCATGGTGTTATTCAAGAGAGGGAGAGCGATGGTATGGGTATAAACCGCGTTTGTATAAATGCCATTTTAAATATTTTCACGAGGAGACGACAGTTTTCAATTTTTTAGTAACCGTCGTCGTGTTCCAATCTCTCTTTCTCTCTCTCTCTCTCTCTCTGTTCATTTCACATCATTCTCCTCTCGTTACGCTGTAAAGACTTAACCGATATCAGTTAGCGACGATTTAATTTCATATTTTCACCGATGAAACCGTCGCAACACGGCAAGATCTCGATCGTGAGGTCCGATCGAGGTTCCGATTCGACGAAATATTGCGCGGGTAGCGATCAAAAGGCGTCAAAAGTTTAATTTTCTTCTCGGGACTCCGAAGTGACGTAGAGGACACAAGCCGGCGTCCCAGTCCGGTGGTTGTTGCTTCATTTTCCGCGAAAGAGACGCGTGTCGGAAAGAACCGACGCTTAAACGGTAATAAACGGTAACAGGAATACTTTCCCCCGGAGGAATTTCCGTTTCGGATAATCGGCAGGCGCGTGGGTTCGCGTGCGATCGGCCATTGGTCTCTCTTTCTCTCTCTCTCTCTCTCGTCGGTCGGCAAAGGAATGATGAGATGCAATAGCGTACGTCAATGCGGGAAAATGTGTCGTGCGTAAACGGCAAAAGGGAAAGGCGTTACGTTACTTTCGAAGTAAACTCCCTCCCCTCCTTAAGCACGCTTCGTTATTGCACGATTGTCTCTCAACGTTACAACGGTTATCATAGTCTTTATCATTATCATCGTCGTCATCGTCCTTTCCTAACGCCGGACTCCGCCGGAGGAGAAGAAGACGACGCGAATTCGCCGAGGACGGTGTTCCGCGAAGCACCGAGCGGCCGACCGCGCCGGCCTCTCCGCTTTTTCCGCTATAGGTGGGCATACCGGTGGCGTGTGACGTCGATCTCCGAGGTGGACAGCGGAGTGTTAAGATCCATGTTTAAGGGAACAGCCCGCGGCGGGAACGAGCGCTCCGACGTGACGTCCGCCGAGAGGGAGCCGGTGACGTCAAAGAGGAGGGCACCTTATCCTCGAGGAAGAAGAAGAAGAAGGAGCCGAGAGCGCGCGCGAGCCAGCGAAGAAACTCTTCTCCTCTTGGGGGCCCCGACCGAGGGGCTGCACAAGGTGCAGACGAAGAGAGGGGGCGATTAGTCACTTCACAATATCACATCGGCACGCGCAAGCCCCCGTTAAAGTGGGGCAACAACACCCACGTGCGCGTCCACCGGCAGGATAAAAAGTCCTTCGGGGATCAAGGAATACTCAGTTTTGAGCAAGCCATTAAGCGAGACGATCCAGACGAAGAGACGACGACGGCTTCTCTTGCGGTGCACGTAGAGAGGCCCCGAGGAGGTGCGCGTGAACTTAGTGGCCGCACGGCTGGACCCGCCGAAGAGGAATCCGTCCGGGGGAAACGAGACTCTCTCGCGCGGCTCGAGTCTGCTCGCCGAACTTGGACTGCGACTGTCACGGGCTATCATTCGGCATCGCGGCCGAGGAGCGGTCAAGTCGGCAGCGGGACACTTAGAATTTACGTCACACGGCCGAACGGCGGGCCGTCCGCAAAACTTCAGGATTAGGTTGCGTCATCCTTCTCACCGCAGCGATACGTTGTGTGCGCCGACCGTGCGCACCTCAGAGGAAACTCGATATAGTCCTCGCGCTAACAGCGATACTCGAGGAAGAAGCGTCGACCGATATATAATCGAAGGCTCGAGGAGGTGAGTCTCTTTGAAGCGCCTTAATCGCCTGACCTCCCCCGTTGTTCCCATCGGGGGTAGCAAGAGAGAGAGAGAGAGAGAGCCCGACTTTCGAGCGTCCTTCCGGACAAGATTCGACAATGAGTGTGTCCACTGTCGGACTGTGCCTGGCCGTTCTCCTCACCTGTGTCATCTTCGGCACGCTCGTCGAAGGCGGCAGTCTGCGGCGACACCGTCATTCCCGGGCGGAGTATCACGAGGGGCCGATGTCGGTGAATTTACTGCCGAAACACCCGGAGAGCAGAGATGATCGCTCCAGGCATCACGAGGCCTACCGGCAGAGGCACGAATACCTGGAGGCTCAATCGGACTCGTTCCCGAGCTCGGAGTACGAGGACGTGGAAGTGCAAGCGCCGGTGATTCACCGACGCCGGCACGTCTCGAGGAATAACCAAGAGCGAACGAGGGACGAGGAGGAGTACGAGGGAACGCCGAGCAGCGCCAAGAGGGTGCATCTGCATAAGGCGGAGCGGCACAGCGGTAACAATCGCAAGTTACTGAACAGTGCCCGCGCGGTCCGGCTGGAGCTGGAGCACGAGGAGACCCTGAAGAAGTACTACGAGTACGAGGTCAGGGAGGTGCAGAACAAGTCCGTCTGCAACTACACCGTTGAGTCGGAACTCGACCCCTACAGGACGCCCAAGGTGCTGGAGCACGTAAAGTGCAACCACGCGGGCAGCAGCTGCCTCGGCACTAACACACACTGCTGCATACAGACGTACAAGGAGATCGAGGTGTCGTACGACAACGACAGCAGCGAACGACAACGAACCAAGAAGCTCTACGTCGGCTGCGTGTGCGCCCATCTGGTGGTCTTCAAGGAGCAGACGACCAACTACTACTGACACCGAAGAGGAGGACCTCTCGAGGAAGGCGGATGACGATTCGAGGGTGATGATGATGACAATAATAGCTGCGGAGAGAAGCGGAGAAAGTAGCCCAATGAGCGCTCAGTGATTGCCGTCTCTCTGTGTGTAGAGAGTATCCCTTCGGATTTGCCTCTGCGAATAGATCCAAGAGAATGTTGCCAATCGGGAGTAATGATCCGTCATCGAGCGTTCATCGAGCTACTTTCTCCGTCGAACCGCGGGCAATGACAGATGTCATGTTGAGGCGGAGAATACACTATTTTGACATTCGTCTTTCGTGGAGGACGGATCTCGTGTTGCACCGGCGCGCACCGGTGATAATTTCACGCAGAGAACGGACGTCCAGGCGTGTTGTCTCGACGGACGATGACGAGCGATAGCGATGTTATTATCGGCGAATAGTCGCGATCGGCGGATCTGTAAATAAACAGATATATTTTTCTGTTTTTGTCACTTACTCGCGCGCGTGTGTGAGAGTGCGCGCGCACGTAGGAACTCGTTTGAGGCTAGTGACGCGCGTTTACCGGGAATTTAATAGGTTTACTTGGCGTTTGACGTTAGAAGGATAGGAGTGTTGGTGTCATTTTACGTAGGAATAGGTAATAACTATCGCATGCCTAGGTATTTATAGATCCTCTCACGTCCGTGTTGCTAAATAATATGATAAAACGTACAATCGGCAGCTGATCTCGCAGGCAACAGTGCCGAGACCGATCGCGCGCTTCCACCGACGATAACACGCGGCCGAATGCAATTATCTCGCGCGCACGTTCATCACGTGCGTTTCAATCGATACCATCGCACAAGAATGAATCACGAACGGCCTGTCGCGATAATTATCTATTTATTATTAACATGATTTATTATATATGTATAATTATTTATTATATATATATATATATAATTATACGTATATATATATATATATATATATATATATATATATATATATATATATATATATATATATATATATATATATATATATATACTTATATATATATATGCTATCATATATCATTTATTTATTATTATATTATTTATTGCATACATTGCGCACCGTTCCATCTATTTATCTATTTATTTTTGCCGCCATTTACACATCTTATTTATTTATTTATTTATCTCATAAATCTTCCACCTATAATTGTACAACGCGGCTACTTTGCGAGCGATTGGTAACAGAGTGATCTGCTACTCGGGCGAAGTAGTAACGCAAGTAGGAACTGACGTTGCGATAATAGCGGAAAACATTCTGCTCCCTTGAAATTTGCATATGATAATTGGATGGTAATTTGTCGACGTGCGTGGTTCATCGACCAAAACGTATTATGTGTGTGCACTTTAGTAATCCACCACGGTGAATCTTAGACAATTCGCACATCGACTTGTTCCTCGACTGGTATACGAATTTAATGTAAAAGAGATGAACAGTATTAATATGAAATAGCGATACTCGATGGTATACAACTGTAAGATCCTAATGCCATATCAAGCGCAATACTTTTTTACTTCTATAAGAGATTGTATAGCTACGAAGAGGCGAAACAGTATTAAAATAAATCGAAGTTTCTATAATTTTCAGTTTCTTACATCTTCCGGAGTGAATACTCTCCGTCATTCCTAAGACTGTGCTCCAAATATCCATACTCACAATTCCTCGATCTCCCAGAATCTAAACGACGCGAAAACGCGAGAATCGCTTTTGAAAAGATCGGCTTACGAGAAGTAATTTCAAGTACGCTTCGAGAATGTATCGATTCTTATATATGAATTTTCTGAAATTACTGTTAAACCTACAGCGACGAGACTTTGAGAATCCATATCTCCATATATATTAGAACTTGTTCTGTGAAATATCTCGACGTATAATTTTTTCGTGTTTTATGTCATTTTATCTATTTGTTGTCTTTATGAATCTTCCACTGAAGACAAAAAGAATAAAATGGATATATTGCTGTAATTCAATGTCGACATATCTTTAAATAGCGGAGGTAACATACTACTATCTTACACTGAGGTAACATACTACTATCTTACACTGAGAGAAAAATATAGTTATTTTCGGGGACAACAATATCCTTTTTTCATTTTAACCACAAAAGTAATCGAGAAAACTATTTTTCTAGCAAGTGTTACTATAGTGTTAGTGACAATAATTTTATGTGCATGTTGCTACTACTATTTTTGTAGTTAAAATGAAAAAAAGACATTGTTGTACTCGAAAATAACTATATTTTTCTCTTAGTGTACAATAACGAATCTTATAGTAATGAAATATGTATATCTTACCACGTGTTTCTTTTGTTTCAACATCTAAGTATTGCATTATCTGTAGAGGACACGATTTCGTCCGAATTACCGGAATGTCTTGAAGTCTACGTTGAAAGATATTTCACTGTTGCATCAGATCGATAAAACGTGTATCACATTGTAGCGTTCGTTTATTTCGTATCTTGAATCCACGTTGTATTTTTGAATTTCAACCAAAAGAGGAACTTTTGAATTAATATTCTTTTGTCCTTTTGTTACAGAAAGTTGATATAGAGTTCCTTTTCCGCAGCGCTAAAAACATTTATTCGATGAATCAATAAATTCTGATTGGCGTTAATTTTTACAAATTAGTCTGAATCGAGTATCTGCTAACTTATAATTAAACACAATTAACCTTTCAATCTCTTGCTCGTGAATCTATCCCGTTTATTATCAAATTTCTTATCTATCCCGTCCCGTAGATTTTAAAGTAGTTGGTCCATACATTTATTTCATTTTCTTTGGATTTTTTATTTATTTTCTTAGGAACCTTTTCAAATTTTATTTATCGAAACATGATCTACATACATATAAAATTAGAAAAAAGATTGACCATACCGAAGCTGAGATAATTGAAGTTAAATTTAGCACTATTTACATATATCATAGGCACAAAAACAACTTCTGATATCATGTTTTTAATTTTAGCAACCAAACTGGTCTTACATTTTTAATGAAAGCCGAGAAGACGGTAAAAGAGTCTCTTGCAGAAACATTAAATGGATATAACAAAATTACAAGATTGTTGATCATTGAGTTTTCCAAAAATTGAAATATGAAGTACACAATTTTTGATAACGGTTGGAGTATATGACGGCTAATCCGTAAAAATTATGCGATATTGTACGCGCTAATATTTCCCTTTGTGCTTTTTGATTAGGCAGCTTTTTACAAATAAAATGGTAAAATAATCTTAAAAATCTATAATCAACATACAGAGATGCGTGAAATACAAAAAAAAAATATGGAAAAATTCGACATCGTGATTATTTCTCTAGTAGCGTGCATTCGTGTATCTCTATCAGGATACACTTGTGATATATTCTTAGCTATACTAGTTCAAGAAAATTACGTACATTGAAGCGTGAGAATCTTGTATGTGCGTTTCATACGCTTCGATGGGTCTGTAAATTTCTTGAACTAGTGCCAGTTCAGCTATAAAAAAACAAACCATTGATATATAAAGATGATTTCTTTACAAGTTTTAAAATATTAAATATTAATTAAATGTAAATTTAACTCTTTCTAATATTCTCTTGCTAGTGACAAAGCTGTATATCATAAATCGTGTTTATAAATAATAACACATTTAGCGTACAGATTTGTCGAGCTTCTTCATTTTGTATTGATCATTACTTTTCTCACAATATTGTCACGGATCAGCTATCTTAACGGTCACGGTCAAAGAAGAATCGTCTTCGTGTTCGTTCCTCTCAGTACAAAAGACTCAATGCTGTCCCATTTCCTGAGTATAGTGACATCGAAAATTTCCAGTTAGAAGTATTATCTGTAAATATTCGTGTTTGAAATTAGCGTTGGCAATAAGGCTCTAGATACCACCGTTTTTGAAATCAATGATATAATTTTACGAAGAATAACAACTTTTGGATTCATTTTTATATGAACATGATTCACTTATATGGTCTAATTATCTCTTTTCACGCTTCGGTATGTGCAATTAATTTGCGAAATACATTGAAAAGAGTTCAAACCGGAACCGAAATGGACGGATGTTTGTAATGAATTGTTTGTAATTAGTTGTTTCCAATAAATTTCGTGCACATACATCTAGCATTTGGCTCTTAAAAGCTTTGTATTCTTAGAGAATATTTGTTTAGTGTTACATCAGAGAGGCTGATTTGTAATTAATTTTGAATATTCGTGATTGCTGATAATTTAATGAATCGGCAACGATACTCCAAAGCAACAGTCATAATATACAAATATTCAAAAATAACCCGCTTAATTGGAAATTAATTATTAATTTTCAATGACTGCGTTCAGCAAAACGGTTGTACAACGGTTAAGTAATTCGTCAATGTAATTCATGTAAATTTAGGGATCTAATAGTAAAAACCAATAACTCAGACAGCATACGATATTTACAAAATATCTTCAAAATGTAAATATTAAATATTTTGTAAATATTCAAGTGTCCGGGAAAGTCAGGTATAAAGAAGATTATTATAAACGATAAATGATAATTATTCAAAAATATATTTATGAAAAATATTTATTATAAATATTTTTGAATATTTGTACATAATGACATTTTGATATTTAATAAATAAGATATTTAATATCTATATTTTGAAAATATTTTATAAATACTGTGTGCTGTCTAGGAATTACTAATCGCTTACTGATCACTTTGTTCCGCTGAACGCAGCCAATCTCGAGTCGAAATTTTGGTCCTATATCAAGTCCACTTAGTTTTACATCAAGTCTTCAAGTGAAGAAATAAGTTTCCATCACAATAAATGTTCCTTTAATGCTACACAAGGGATTTAATCCTCCAGAGCCAAAATTTTAGTTCTACATTAAGTCTTCAAGTGGAGAAAACGGTAATAACTTTCGCATTTGTAGTACCAAAAGCGCACAATAGAAGATTTTTGGCAGTAATAGTGTTTCTTTGATTCTACAATAGGAATTTAGATTTTCCGGGGGGAAATTTGAAATCCTACATTAAGTCTTCAAGCAGAGAAAACGGAAATATCTTCCCATTTATAACATCAAAAGGAATACAATACAAGACCTTTGAGGATTTAATATGGAACGAAACTTAACGTAGAACTGAAATTTCGACTCGGTTACTATGCCCGAAGAATGGAATAACAATAACGGAACGCAAATTCGAGTCCGACTGACTTCAATTCCCCTAGTGCTATGTCGGCGCATTACTACCGATTCTCCGCAGATCGTATCTTCGCTTCACGCAAGATCATGCAATCCGGCCGAAGAGTTTCGAGCCGATGACTGTGTCTTCTCCTTCCCCTTGCGCTCGATGACTCGACTCTAATTATTTTCTTCACATTATTACAGGAACAAGATTCTGATGAGGAAGTCAATAGACGAAATTCGCCGCATCTTCCACGAAGACGTTTCACGAGCAGTCGCCGTTGGCTGCCGTCAGGAAGCTGCAGATAAACCAGGGTCAAGCAGGGCCGGTCTATGATGAATATATATTCCTCTTTCTTTCTCCGGGTGGAATCCTCGATATTGCTCCACACCCGGCAGCTCTGACGTACTCGGACATGTTGTTACATGGTGATTCACGGCAAATTCCTCGTATACGCGCGTCTTCCGACGAGGGACTTCCCTGAAAGGTCCCGGGCCGTGCTCGCGCGAGCCGTTTGGCACGTCGGGCCCCTGCGGCCTATCTGATATGCATGTATTGCAGCAACGGTGTATCGGTGGCAGCGCGACATGATCGCGACAGCGCGATGCGCCGGGAATACAGGCTGTTACTCGCATGAGGAGAAAACGAGGAGAGGCGGCGAGAGGAAGAGAGAAAAATGAGCGAGGGATCAAGGGAGAGGCGGACCCTGCCGCGACGGCGACGAGGCAAGGAGGGCGGACGGTAACGGAAGACGCGCGATTTGAGATATTGCAAAAATTTCCGATGTGTCATCGCGCGGAAACGCTGAATTTTAACAGAAATCTTCACCGCGCGCCGGCTGACGTTCGCCGGCAAGGTATCGCGCGACGACGACGGGGAAAGAAGGTGAAACCGCAAAAGAAGCAAAGTGCCCGGCTGGGAAAGGAGTCGCGGTCTTCATTTGGCGGACCGAACGCGCGGCATTAAACGCAGCACACGTCCCGTGTGTGTGTGTGTGTGTATTATGCGACGAGGTATTCAGAAATTACGTTTTCCTCCTCCTCCGGAGGCTGGAACGCGCCGAGCTGAGCCGAGGGATCATTTCGGGCTGAAATTTCGGACGCGATTCGCGGTAACCGATGAATCAGCGCGGTTTCGCGGCCTCGCGGAGGGATTCACGGTTTTTGATACGCCAAGCTTTAAAGCAATAAAGTCGCGCGAGAGCGCGCTTCAAATGAAATTAAAGCGGATGTAATCGGCGAAATGGCATTCGGCTGAAGTTGCGATTTAATGCGACTTCATTTGTACGTACACAGCGGCCGAAATTCCCCCGGTTTCTCTCTCTCTCTCTCTCTCTCTTTCGTGTGACGCAGAGTTCGCAAGTTTGTTCTGTAAGGAGCAGTTAACCTTTGGCAACCTGTTATTCTGCGTCTAGTATCGTCTCGCGTGCCAGACTTAAGTACCGAAATTAATCATCATTATCAACATTATAATTTAAGCTCGCGCGTGCGAGAGCGGCCGCATTTACGTCGCGAGTTGCGCTTTCTTCGCGACTCGGATTTTGATTTCGGAGCGAAAACCGCTCAGCAAAAGCGGCCGAATTTAAAGAGAGAGATAGGGCGAGAGAATAATCCGTAAAATCCCATTTCTTGAGGACTCCTGCGAATCATTATCGGCGGATTATTAATTAATTCGCCGTGTAATATCGATCTTCACTATTTCCCGGGAACGTAAATTAAAAAATTCTGCGATCCCGCGCGATGGCGAGCGCGATTTTATTGACGAGGATATATTTACGGGAATATATTTACGTATACTTGAAGTATAACGATCGGCTCGCGACGGCAGAGCCGACGGTACATTTTACACCTTACCAAGATAATGAAGTGTAATCCTATATTTTCTTCGCAAGAATAGGAACGGTTTTTTGCGAGTTTTTTGCGAGGCGAACTTTTCCTAGCGGTGTAAGCGGCAGTTAACAATGGCTCGTCCCTTTTTCCTTTTCCCGCTCAAATTAATGAGCAAGAAAATATCAAGTTTTCGACAGATCCCCACAATTTCAATATGAACTTGCGATTACCCAGAGACGTGCATTAGCTACTTTTCATGCGGACGTGTAGTCTTTGGCCGTTCACATTTAACAAAAAGAAAAGATATTGAAATCTACGCCAAGGCAATCAGAGTATATTAAATTGCCGAAATTTTAAATTGTACATTAAGTTTTCAACATGGAAATAAGCTTCAATTATAAGTGCTCCTTTAATGCTACAAATGGGAGTTAAGATCTCCAGAGTCTAAATTTTCCCGAGTCGAAATTTCAGTGCTACATTAAGTCTAGTTTAGTTCTACATTAAATCTCCAAAGGTCTTCTATTGTGCTCCTTTGATGTTACAAGTGGGAAGTTATTGACGTTTCCTCCGCTTGAAGACTTAATGTAGCACTTAATGAGCACAATAAGTGCTCTTTTAATATTACAAATGAGAGTTGAGATCTCCAGAGTCTAAATCTTAGTTCTACATTATGCGCTTTTTATGCTATTGGAATTTATTTCCGTTTTCTTTACTTGAAGATTTCATAAAGAATATAAAATTTCGGCTCAAGTCTTCAAGTAGAAAAAACGGCTCGGGTTAAGTCTTCAAGTGGACGATAACTATTTGTATCGTCGAAGAAACATAACAGAAGACCTTTTCTCCGAGTCAAAGTTTTGACCTATGTTAAAGGCCACCTTGATTTTACAATCTGGTAGGAGTTATGATAGCAAAATTCATTTTCAATTCCAATAATATAATTTTATACCCTTATCTTGGCTCTGATGATGTCTTAAATTTTCGTTTTCGCTGTTTTAACGTCAAAATAGATTGTTGAAGGTAGCATTGAAATTCAATTTGCAGAATTAAAGGTTCAAAAGAGAAGTTAAAAAGTGTCAGTACCGTCAAAGTAGGTTTTTATTAATCTACAGACCGTCCAAATAAATGCAAACTATACTTAACACTCTTTGTCCTAAGCCCGAGTATAGATCGGGATAGCGCGCAGACGACAACTGCCAATTCATACGTTTCTGCTGCTTTTAAAATGCTTTTTTCACACTCAAAATTGATATATTGGTTGCTAAGTTACAACAACATACATCAACAATGAAAATTTTTTAATAGACATCAAAATTTTCCAGGATCCCATTAATAAATCATCTTCAAGGCTTAGGCTTCAAAGTGTTAAGAGCATCAAAGTAATACACAAATTTTGACTCGAGTTGAAAATTCAATATAGAACTAAACTAGACTCAATGTAGTAAATGTAGTAAAATTTCGACTCGGGTTAACAACGCCGAGTATTCGACAAATTTATATTTTATTTGAATTTTGCCAATTATGTATCACACGTAGACAGACAATATCTCAGCAAAATTTCGTCTCAAGAGATAGAGAGAGAGAGAGAGAGAGAGAGAGATCGCCGCGAAACGTTCCGCGTACAAACTCGCGATTTGTATACGCAGTAGAGTGCGTCGGGAGAATCACGTTGCGGTGTCGTGCGTTTTCGGAGCGAAAATTAAACGGGGAGAGAGAGAAAAAAACGTCTTTATTAAAGCAAGTCTCCCCGGACACATTATTTACGACAAGTCTCATCGACAGGTCGAACGGGTTCGTCCCGAGACAATTCCGTCGCGCTATTTTTGTCCCGTAGATGCTTGAGAAATGCTAATCTCGATATTCAAATAGACTGATTAAGAGTCTAAAGACTAATAGAGAGCCGTTATCGCAATGTTTTTATGCGTCCGTCCGCGATCGCGGGCAGAGCGGCCGTTTCGTGCAATCAAGTCGGCATAATGCAATTTTAATACTTCTGCTTATGACCGTGCCGTGAGATACCTTGAAAAATCGACCAGCCAGCCGGTTTGACGATTCGCCGGGCGAGTCGGCGCATTATAAGTCGGCAACGATCCTTTGACATCTGGCGCTCGGCCGCTCACCGCCCGCTCGTCAGGATCGTCCACTGACATTTGCGATGCGCAGACGACGATTGACGATTACGTAGCGCGGCTCGGCGAGAGATGTTGGCCGGTGATAAGGTGTATACGAGGATCCCCGGCTGGGATGCCTCAGTCTCTGCTTTGCATGCTAAATTCATTGCGAAGGCCACGCGGGAGGTCGCGGAAAAGTATTACACATCGCGCAACTAGGCTCGCGCGGTTAATAACGGTCTTTCGCGCGCGATAACGCGTGACCGACGAGATATCGACGGCGTCCCGGCCCGAGGAGAGACCGTTTGCTCGCGTTTACCGCGTTTCCGAGAGAGAGAAACGTCCCCGAAATCCGAACGGGGAGAACGGAGATCTCCGGAGCGAGAGAGAGAGAGAGAGAGCAATGAATCGCCGATCAAACGGGCGCGAATAATTATTTAAACATAATCTCACTTAAACGCGGCACGGCCGGGAGGAGAGGCCCTCTCTGATTTACATACTAATGGAGAAACTTTTTCAAGAATTTCCCCGAGAAATTTCCATTTGATTTCGTTCCTGGCCAAAATTAAATTGTCGCGACATCTTGCTTAATTTCGTAGCGCGCAAACAAGCAAGACCAAAACAAAGAAGAACTGCCACGAGTACTTTCGTGCCGTTTTTAATTTCTTCACAAATACATGGATTCTTTCGCGTTTCGGACGGAATGGTGTTCTTTGATATTAATTCTTTAGCCGGCTCTGTGCATGTGTCGTCCGGTTTACTGCCGCACGTCCGCCGGTAGGATTTAATTTCGCATTTTTTGTTATTGCTCGCATACCAGAAGTAGCATTCTTCTTCTTCTTTTTTTCTTGTGCCCCCCCCNTTTTGCTTCTCACCGTTTCTTGATCCAATTAATGTCATCGTTCGATTCACCAATACGGAACGAAGTGCTGTGCTTGAATGTCGAAATGGTCGATAATTTCATCGGGCTTTATCGATATTGTAAGAATTTAATAAAATCTCGTATATATGACGATGCAAAAATACACATTTGACGTCAATGATAAAGAAATTCGATCGCGGCTCGAAGCCATGTCCAGTTGAATTGCGGACCGGAGGTGTCGACTGACGTCAAGAAATCGAAATTTAAGTCGAACGAGCCGGACTAATTTTGAGATCGGGACAATATATACGTGTACGCGTGGGTGCCTGTACCGCAAGACATCGCCAAATATCGCGCCCTCGTCGTCGACGTCGTCGTCATGAGCGAGCGAGAGCCGCGAACTGCCCCGGGGAGCGCGTCGCGGCCGGAGGAACTTGAAATTTTCGCGTGGATTTCTCATTTTAAATGCAGATCTCAACGACACTACTCTCCCGCTGCTCTCTTTTTCCACATTATCGCCGATTTCTTAGATAGACCCGTATCTCGATTCCACTCGTAGATGCGAAGAGAAACAGAATACGCGAAATCGACGACGCATCCAAGGACGCGCTTTACGCATCCTGTATTTGAACAACACCGGGGACACTTCAGTTTCGGCGGTCCGGTCCTCGAACGCACGTACATACTCTCTCTCTCTCTCTCTTTCTCCCCCCTCTCTTTTTCTCTTTCGCGCATACCCTCGAGCGTCCGTACCGAGAGTTGTGGCATTGCGGCGATAACGCGGATCATCGATAAATCGCCGGAACAAGCCGGGCGCGACGCGAGCCGACGCGACGCGGACACGGAGCCGCGATTCCGCAGTCCTTTTTTTCGGCCGACGATACGGCTACGAGGGACAGAGGGTCGCAACCGACCCAGGCAAAGCTCAGTAGGACGTAATCGGCTGAAGGGGATTTCGTATTTATCGTATACACCCAAAGCTCGGGCGCGCTCGCGCGCGTATTTCGGTGCCGGCGCGATGGGTACACACGGATGCGCGCGCGTGTTCGCGCGCGTCCGCGTGCGTTCCACGTGCATGTGGAAGGAAAGGCAGCGGCGCGACGGCGAGAAAGAGAGGGTGGTAGGTACGTATTTCGAAGACTATCAATCATTGGTAACCTGTAAAGGATCTAATTATCCTGGAGCTGACTGGGCTCCGTTCGCTGCACCCACCGCTCGTCTTGTCCACCCCCGTTGGTGGTGGCGCCTCCACCCTCCCCCGCCCTCCGATCCGTTTCCGCGAGCTCCCCCCTCTCTCTCTCTTTCTCTCTCTCTCTCTCTCTCTCTTTCTCTCTCTCTTGGGAGGCTCCCTTTTTCGCTCTAGCAACCACCCTTTTTCACAGAAGAGCAAGGCGGACGAAGACAGAGCGACGGCGAAGGCGGAAGCGAGGGGTTCAGGGGGGCTGAACAGCCGAGGGGAAAGGGAAGAATTAGAGAGAGGAAGAGGAAGAAAGAGAGAGAGAGAGAGAGAGAGAGAGAGTGTGCGAAAGCGCAAAGAGTGAGCTCCCACCTCGCAGAAAAAGAGAGACAGGGAAGAAGGAGAGAGAAAGAGTGAGGAGAGAAAGAGAAGAGAGAAAAAGAGTGAGGAGAGAAAGAGTGAGGAGAGAGAGAGAGAGAGAGGCGGCGGGTGTCGGTGCGCCGCCTTTTTTTCGTACACGCCATCCCCGTGTCTGCCGGCGTGTGCGCATGTATGTGTGTGTTTTCGTGTGCGTGTGTGTACATGTGTTTGTGTACGCGCGCGCGTGTGTGTGTGTGCGCGTACGTGTGGGGCAGGTGTATAATAGTGAGTGCGGGTAGTTGGTTAGGTGGCCCGGTCGATATATCAGGGCTCCGCTGCAGCTGTCTGTCAGGCTCGCGAACTCAGCGCTAGACGACGGGCTCGGGGTCTAGAGAAAAAAGCGACCGGCTCGTTTCCTCTCTCTCTCTGTCTCTCCCTCCCATCCACCCATCCTCCCCCTTTCTTTCTCTTTCTCTCTCCGTTGCACGTTCTCGCGCTCGATCCTCCTCACGCGTCCAGCCTCTCTCTCTCTCTCTCTCTCCTCTTCTCGCTCTCGCCCTTTTTCTCCCCCCGTTCCTCCTCGTCGCTCTACGTCGCTTGCTTTTTCCCTCTCTTTCGCTGCTTCTGGGGTAATTTTTCATCGTTGCAGCGGACGACAGAAGCGCCGCGACGGCGGAGGCGGCGTTGCCGCGAAACGTACACGAAGACGCGCGCGCGAGCGCGCGCGCGAACCGCACCGGGGGTGATGGTACACCGATACACGCGATCCCGCGGAGTACAGTGCGCACGATATTGTCGGATATATCGTCGTGACGCTCTGAAAAATTTAGGAGAGCGAGGAGGAACGCGCGACTGAGCCGAGTCCGTTCCTACCTTAACTCTCCGCCCCCTCCGTCGCCGCCGCCGTCGTCGAAGGTTTCCCGGCGAGTCCTCCTTCTCTTTTTGCACGAGAGAGAATTTCGTAGATTCCCCGCAAACACGGGATCTGCGTGTTCGATGTAGCGTTATACGGTCGAATGATTACAGATTAGGGTTAAGAGCGTCGCGCCGCGGAAGTACGGATTCGACAAGGCGGCAGAGATATATTCGTAGCCTGTTCATTTCATAATAATTCCATTATCTATCCCACGATGACGGAGAAGCTGACCTTCGGTTTATCAGCACGGCGGGGGAAGAGACTTTCGCGCACAAGTACGTGTCACCTTTGCTGCTTATCGCATCGTCCGCGGGTGCCGTTCGATCGAGACAATTGTCGGGATCATCTGATCGCATATACATTTCTCTTACTGTATATACCACCTTCTGTTTCGCAAGAAACTAACTAAACGTTGGCCCATTTCCGGCCTCCTGAATTATCAAGACGTGTTGGCGATTCGAGGGCCAATCACGCCGTAAGAAAAATGCGTGTCGGCGAGGTTGATGAAAACGCATCGGTCGTACTTCGTTACGGCCGTAACGATAAGGTAAGCCGGAGGTAAACAATTTGATGGGATTAAACAGCGGTCTTAGCGCGTGCGGGTATTTCTCGGGGAAACGTTTAGCGGAATTCCCGCACACGTTCGATACCGAAGGAGCAGAGTGTCGTCTGAAATCTCTCAACGGTCTCTCTTTTCTCCCTCTCTCCCTCTCTTTTTCTTTTATCTCTCGCGCAAAACGGTGCGCGATGCAACCGCCATTACGGCGATAAAGTATCAAATTCATTTTCGGTCATCCTAGAGCGCGCCGCGATCCAACGCGCAACGCGGCATTTTATCGGCACAGACATCGCGAACGGCGTGCGCGCGCGCGCGACAGCCGATCGCCGCGACGATCGGAGAGTTACAGTTTTTTGCATATTCTATTTTGATCGCGCGTCGACGTGTTTGTCTGTGCCGGCTGGCAGTTCTTCTCATAAGAAACGAAATGTCTCGGGCAAGAACCTTATGTTTACTCGCGCCCAATGACAGTGGCAATGACAATGGCAATGAAAGCCGACGGAGTCGACGGCTCCGTCGAAATTTGTATACCGATCCGCAAACTCCGGCTCGAAGATAGCCAGGGCGTTTTCCGCTGTCAATGAGGCGCACTGTACGCACACGGAAACCGCCGTAGCCACGTGGACCCACACAAGCGGAGAGCCCGCGAAAAAAACTGTCCAAGGCGCGCGCACACACACACGGTCGCGCGCGCACCGACGCACACACGTGCGCGACCGCGTTCGCGCGCCCCACACGGGCAGTGCCCCACGAACACCGGCGAAAAATCCGCTCAATCACACCCTCACACGACCGCATCGCGTATCTGTCCACGTGCACCCACACGCGCCTCCGCTGGCGTGCGCGCGCGCAGGATGCATACACACACGCGAGAACGCTCGCGAAGATCCGGAGATGTGGATACACAGAGACAGACGCGGCGGTACGTAGGTAACCCCCCTACGAGCCCCCGCTCTGCCCCCTCCGGCCACCCCGCAACCACCCCGTCGCTTCTACCACCTCATCCTCCTCCTCCTCCTCCTCCGCCGCCTCACCTCATCCTCTCGCGCGGTAGCAAACCTCTCTAGGGGAAAAAGTAGGAAAAGAGTGGGGAGGATCGATTTTTACTGGGGCAACCGCCCCCCCTCCTCTCCCCCATGCACCCTCCTGCATCACCACCCTCCCGCACTCTGCCCCCCTTCTACCCTCACATCCTGTACTTTCCTGAGCTAGCCATGCCATGCCCTGTCCCGG
>NW_014555637.1:414067-423329 GCF_001313825.1 Dinoponera quadriceps
CGCGCCGTTAACCACCCCCTCTTAACCCTCCCCCCTGCCCCCCGGCGCCCTCTCACCCCCTCGTTCCTCTTCTCCCCGACGTCCGTTGATTCGCCTCTGCCTCCCGCGCACTTCGGCGTGCCCCCGCAACATTTTTCCTCTTTTTATTCAGCGAAAATATTCAAGAGAGTTTCGGATGATGGTGCATGACGATCTTTTACCTCGATGCTTGCCTCCCGACTTCCGTCGGGACGTTAAACGCTGCGGCCGGACCGCAGGGTCGGCGGGTCGAAGAGGGAAGAAGCAGAGAGAGAGAGAGAAAGAGAGAGGAGAGGGGTTGGTTGGGAGAGGTGGGTGGTGGACGAAAAAAATTAGAAAATGGCTTTGAGCGGTTTCACCGTGGCTCGCGCGAACCGACGGCGGCGAACCATCGGAGAATTCGGCACCTGCGTGCGCGCGGCTAAGCGAGAGGAAACAAAACGCCGGAAATGTGAGGTATCGCGAGATTTCATGAGCACCTCGCGCGCTCAGAGCTGCGTCCTGCGTTTAATTCGCTAAAAGTGCGCGACAGAGACCGACCGGGTTGTCTCTATTTGAAACCGCTTTTCTCCTCTCTCCGGCTTCCCGTCCCCCTTCTTTCCCCGCGTCGTTATCGCGTAGATCGGGTAATGTTAATCTGACGAGAAGCGAAAAGTGCAAGTATCGACTTCTATTGTCGCTTAGACTTAACGGAGTCGCGCGGAACATTTTCGCAACGACTTCTTGTTTATCAGTTCGGGGTTTCCTTTTTTTTTTAACACTGTTTATCGTCGTTTGTAATTTGCATCGTGGCGGAATTATCGAACTGTTGCGCGATGCGTTGTCCGATGCTGGTCGCATCGATAGACCGCACTGTATTAAAAAGAGAATCAGTCTTAAATAAAAAATAAATATCCTCATATACAAGCAAGAATATTGTAATCTTCTTAGAAGATTCTTAGTCTTGATTCGATCGAACTTGTATCGATGCAAGTATCACTTGAACCCAATTCGAGACTAAAAACCACCCAAGAACATCATAATATTCTTGTTTGTATCTAAAAACATTTATCTTGATTTCAGACCGATTCTTTTTCTGCGTGTCGTTGAAAATCATCCGGTAAACCTAAAACGCAATTCCTACCGTATCATTTCGACGACGCCGACCATTAACAACATTCCCATTGAAGCATCATCGAGAATCGTCTCTCTCTCTCTCTCTCTCTCCCTTTCTCTCCTCCTTCTTTTTCGCTCGCACTTGTTCATACCCTACACCAGTTTTCATTACCCCAATCGATTACGGCGTATTCGGCGCGACCCGCGCGACTGGTCTTCTCTCTCGCGTTATTCCCTTTTTTCTCCCGAGCGCACTCGCGCTTCTCTCTTTGCCAACGGCCAACGCCAGAATGACAAGGTCAGTAGCTGGCATCGAAGACAGCCGGGGCGATTGTTGAGGTTGCGGATCGGTGTCAAGTAGGCACCCTATGCCATGTGCGGCGGCCCATTCAGTCGTTCGTTCATTCAGAAATATCCTGCCTCTCTCTCTCTCCTCTCTCTCTCTCTCTCTCTTTCTCTCGCTCTCTCCCTCTCTCTCCCTCTCTCTCCTCGCCATTCAACAAGTAGATCATCGAGCCTATGCGGCACCCTCTACCGTCGGACCTACGCAACTTCCAAGGGTTACGAGCTGACTGAGGGGGTTGTTATGCAATAAATCCGAGTTCCCTCGAGTCTCCTTCAGGGGCTCGCGCGTCCTGCGGGACTTTGCGCGTCTCTTCCTCTCTCTTTCTCTCCCCCACCTTCTCGCCCGTCTCCCTTACTCTCTCTCTCTCTCTCTCTCTCTCTTTCTCTCTTCCTTTTACTCCCGATCCCTACAGGAGGAGTCGACGACCCCAAGGCCGCCGTCGGGAGAATTTTGAGGGCTCGTCTTGCGCGAAGGTCGACGAGGGGGAATTCCCATCGCGCGCCGAACAATTGCATTAACGTCGCTTACGTAAGAAAGACTCCCGCGGCCGACTCGCTGCGCTTTAAATGGCAATATCGCGCAGCAGCGCGGGCGTTATTCGGAAAAAAGATTGCATTACTTCTTATCAACGCTCCACGTAAGTTGGCAATAATTTAAAGGTAAGCGATAACGAAGTCCATTTCCGACATTTAATGCCTCTTTGTTATCGGAGGGGAAGAATACGGCGCAAACAATAAGAGAGCGTGCGGGCGCGGGTAGGTTCGAAACTCGCGTATAAACTATTCAGAAGTGATTTATGAAGTTTCGCGATAGTGAATTCTCAGCTTGATATCTTTATAATTTGTCTTTGCATTACGCGCGCGCAGGTGCAGCACACACACGCGCGCGCGCGCGCGCGACCGCGCACACCGGAACGCGGGACATGAAATTTCCCAGTTGCGGACTTTTGATTACACGGAACGTTACTAAAGTAATCCCGAAAATAATCAAGCACTGTCCGACACCGCGGTGTTGTTGCTGCGCGACCCCGACGTGGTTGTAAGCCCGCGTGCGTAGTGGTAGTAACATAATATATTTATAGACGGTAGCACATGCCTTATCGTTTCCGCGCCTCTCTAATATTAACGCGACTCAGGCGCGTTCGCGCACCACATTAAAATCTCGCCTCAGCCGCAGTTTTTTCTCCGGCGAGCCGTTAGCTCGCCAGCCAGTTTTTCCCGTTGCGGGTAGAGGAAGGGTGTATCGTCGTCGTATTTATAGATTTCAGCATAAATTAAATGGCTTGGGAGAAAGAATGGAGCCAGTGAGCCGAGACTGGCAACCCATCCGGACGACGTACGAACGAACGAGCGGGCGATTTTGCGCTAATCACTAATCAGAGCAGGCTCTCGCCGAGAGAGAGAGAGACGCGGAGAGGGAGGGAGGGACTGCGGTGGAAAGAGCGCAAGCGAGAGAGAGAGAGGGTGGAAGGAAGGGAGGAAGAGAGAGAGAGAAAGAGAGACGAGAGAGAGACCGGCCAATAGTGCCCGCCCAACCCCTTTTAGCACTGATGTCAGCCATGGCCAGCGCAACAACAACAACATCAACAACACGGTCGGCATGATTATAATAAGTGATCGCTTGGATACTCGATGTGTGCCAAACTGGAAAGCTTTCTGCCAGGTGGAATAATGGGCTGCTCTGCACAGTCGACCGACGACATTGCCACTCATCACGGTCTCATCACTGTCACTGTCTACTCGACAAAGCCCTTTTGTCCATAGCGACGCGATGCAACGGCGGTTCTGAACCCGCCGCCCAGCGAGCGCGCGAACCACCTACCCGTACTACTCCCCAATAAACGCGAGCGAGGCTTTTTATGAGGCGCATTACGGCCCCCGAGATTGCGATAATTCTCGCGCTAAGTCGCGCGCTATCTGCTCACCGGCTTGTTTTAGATAGACGAGGCCGGCATTATCGGCAACATTATCACGCCGCCCCGGGGCGTCTCGTGTATCGATTTGTGAAATATCGCGACATCTGAACGCGGCGTGAAAAAAAAAAAGAGAGAGAACGCGCGCACGCGGCACTACCGTACGATACCATTGCGCGATTGTGCGATTAATCATATTCGTCCGGCGACAGTGTCGTTATCGCGCGCTCTATCGATTCTTCGCACGCCCGTATCGTCGCTGATCGGTGTAACTATTTTTTCAAGAAACATTTCTCGCGAGACGAGCGCGCGCGCGCCCGAAAAAGGGAGAAAGAGATATCGAGTTTCTTCGTCGAGCGCGCATACAATTCCCACGCCCGTGGAAAACAATAACACTTTTCGAAAAAAATGTAATTCTTCTCTTTCTTTCTCTCTCTTTCTGCCGCTGCGAACAAAAAAAAGCGCACCGGTTCGAGAAAATAGTAGAAAAACCGGTCGCGCTTCGTAACACGCACACACAATGTTGAAACGTCGAGTTATAGAATGCGCCGCAGCAATTACGATGGCTATCGATCGGCATCGCGGTAAATTGCGACGAGAAATCGCGGGGAAGGCGAGTGACGTGAAAATGCATACGTCACGCAATAATATTCGGGAATACCGGAGGTATACACATCGGGTGTTGCATCGTCGGCGGCGTTGCCGAGTCCGCCGGGAAGAAAACGCTCGACGTAATAATAATATTGCGATAGGCCGTGCAATCGGCGATTAATGTGCAAGGCCGGTGATGGAATTTTTCTCCGATGCACCAGTTACGCCCGGCAACGTAACGTCGATGTACAGTTTACCGCGAAATCCGACTAGACGCTGAGTAATGGACGCTCGCGCTGCATGCCGCGATCGGGGAAAACCGCGCGCTCGCGGTGTCGGGAAACCTCGCCTGACCTCGCGCACTTCGATCGAATCAGGAATCGCGCTCTCGGAATCATTCCTCGGATCATTTATGCCGATTCGCACCTGATCCGCGTCACTTGCACGCACGCTCACGTACAAACGCATACACATGCACGCAGTCTCGCGACGCTCGAGTACCCGCAACTCGATGCACCTGGGTGCATCGGTGTTGCCTGTGACCAGGCGTTCTCAAGGTATACAAGACAAGGTGTCCCAGAAACGACGGAATACATAGCCGTGTGAGAGGCGAAAGCATGGGGATCTCGCGCGAATCAGAAGAATCGGCGATCGATCAACGTGTGCGTCGCGCGAAATTCAAGTTCAATGAGCTCCGTGAATTCGGAGGGGGGAAGGAAGCAAACGGTCTCGCGGACATCGGCTGAGAGATAGAAAAGTGCCCGGAAGCGTAGGTCCAAGAGGAGTCACGAGGAGTCGCTCCGAGGAAAGTTCGAGGGACTCCGAAAACTCGATCCCGACGACCCCATCATCCGAGGATCGCGGCACGGGGTCAAGGATCTTACCGCTCCGTGCGATCTTCGCTCGTGGATCCTTTGCGCCTGTGGCGTGCGACGAGGAGAAAAAGAGAGAAAGGTATACGCGCTGGAACAGCGGGCAAGAAGACGAACAATCGCGGTACTTTGCAAATGCATGGGGGAGAACCGTCGACAGTCGGGAAGAAATGTAATGGCAGACAGTGGGACAGCAAGAGAAAAGGAGAGAAAGAAAGAGAGAGGAGAAAAAGGGGGGGGNGGGGGGGGAGAGAGAGAGAAGGTAACGGAGACGGAGATAGAGCGCGAGAAGAAGAAGAAGAAGAAGAAGTCTAGGCCACTAGAGTGGTGAAAGCTCCCTCTCTTCCTCTCGCCTACACCCCTCCCTCCCTCCGCGCTGTCACGCTTTTTCCTTCTGTCTCTCTCGCTCCCACTGATTCATTCAGCAATACAGTTGCCTCTCTGTACGAGGCTCCTTTGCGGAGGTGGAAGCAAAACAACTCGAGTGGCCCTGAACTCCATAATGGCAGCGGTCCATTTTTTTCTCCTATCGCACACTTTTCCGCGCATTGTTCGGCGAGAGGGAAAAAAGGGGGACGGACGAAGGGCGGGAAGGGAATAAGACTCTCATCCAGCCCCGTACTTCTTCCGTTCATCCTGCTGACCAACTTCGGCGCGAGTTCGTCTTTCCCTCCGAACCTGGCGGCAGTCAGATCTTTCTGACCCTCTTTAACGCCCCCGTTTGCCAACCCTTCCCTTCCTCGGTTATTTCGCGCTTATCGGGGTATCTTCGCGAAAGCTTATGAATAAATTTCCTGTTGACGAGACCGGCTTCCGCTCGTGTAATAACGAAACGACATCGCTTCGAGCGTAGCTCGAGAGAAAGAGAGAGAGAGAGAAGGAGCGACATTGCTTGACGTTGAAAAAAGAGTCTTTGATATCGAAAAGAACGGTGTCGCAATAATAAGGATGCAGGTTTCGGTACGATCGTTTACCTGGGACCAGCACCCTCGAACGGGCTCTTCCCGCCAGGCTACGTAAAAAGGCGGCAAGAGCTTTGTGTGTCTTGGCGAAAAGAGTGCCCTCGTCGGATCCTCTGCAAATTAATTAAGGCCGTTACGTTATACCTCTCCGACCTTATCCCGGACGGCCAGCACTCTTCGATCACGGTCTCCTCGAAGTGTGTTTGCGTCGCGCTTCTAATCGTTTCGCTCGTCATTAGATACGTAAGCGGCGACTGCGAGATCGAAGGCCCGTCTGAAATAACCGAATCGGTGGTCGTCCGAAATCACGAGGTTCGTAAATATCGGGCATCTCGCCGTCGAAGATCCGCTTCTTCAATCGTCGCCTCCCTTTGTGCGCGCGGCACTGCTGCCGGTTGACCGTTCGCCTTCGAGGCGCATTTGCATGCGTGACATTTCCATGCCAAAAAGGGAGGTTCCAGGGAGCGGGGTTAAACTTTGCACAGTTAGTCACCGTCCGCGCCGTCGAGGCTTCGGAGGTTGATGACATCTTTCCTCTCCTTCTTGTCCCTGCCTCTTCTTCGCGCACCTACCTACCTACTTGCACCCCCTTCCCTCCCCTTCTGCGCCGAAAGCCGCGTGCGTGTACGTGTGCGAAGCGAATCGGTCTCGTCGCTTCTCGCGCCCCGGCCTCGCTTAAATTTGCTTCAAGTATTGGCCCGACTCTCCGATACTTACACTCCGCGCATGTTTCATCGTGCGCTGAAGGAAAGATTTGGCAAACAATTATCAAGACTTGGTTAGTTGATACTTTCAACTGAATTGAAAGTACTTACATACCGCAAACAAATCATTTAGGCTGCATTCGGGAACACTACGCTGAGAAAAAAGTACTAAAATATTTACTTACAGGTTATAAGACTTTTCTCGCAGAGATACTCGGAGAAAACAAGTTTTGCTGGAACAGCAAATTATTCGTTAATACAGCGGCAGCGAAAAGATTTGTTTCACGGAAAATAATAATTATGCTGTTGTAGCGACGTTGCGACAGCGATCAAGTTTAGTTGGCACAACCAAATTATTTTGCTGTCCGTATATCCAACGAATAGCAATTAATACTCTTGACAGATCTTTCTGTTCAAACAAATTTTTTTGCTGTCACTATATTAACAAATAATTTGCTGTGCTAGCAAAATTTCTTTCTCTATGTGAAGCTCATTTCTGCAAAATAAGGTGAAATTCTGTGAAATCATTTCTGTGAAATAAACCTTATATATTTTACAAACAAATTTTAAAATATTTTTTCTTTCAATGCAGAATGGCATTTAATTGATCAATCAGGACATGAAGAACTAGGATTTCTTCATCGTGATTTGATTGGTCAATCAAATGCCACTCTACTCTCAGTGTATATTCCCGAATACAACCCTAGCATCATATACTGTATAATATACGGATACTACAGTACAAAAAGTATATAGTACTAAATGGTTGCATTAACTAAACAATTTAATTGAAACTGTTGAACCAAATCTCGGTAATTGTTACCGATCCTTTTATCAGTGTAATGTCCGCCTTTTAATGGAAAATTATCGGTCGTAATTAACGCAGGCCGACGCGGCTGTTTACACAGGATTCGGTGTCTTCGAGTGGAGTTAATGCCGACAAAATGTCGATATTCCTCGCATCGCACGGAAAAAAGAAATTACCTGTCCATGTAGTACAACTGAAATTCAGTTACCAGACCTGGTCCTTAGCTGTGGTAACTAAAAACTAGATACGGGGACAAAAAGAATGAATCGGCTTAAATATCGGCTGCATTATATAAACAGCTAATTTTTACCTGTAGGAACTAGTTCTTAACCGTGTGGGAGCTACTCCTCTTTTTTATTCCGCGCGATTGTGCATCTTCGGTCGGTGACGTGAGATCGTGGACGGTCTCTCTTTGTCCTTGCGGAAAAGCCGACGCGTTTTTTTTCTTCACGGAGAGTGTCCGATTTCTGAATCGGCCGACGAAAATTTATCGCGCCGCTTGAATATGATCGCGCCGGTCGTAACGGCGCGAACGGCCAACCGGGAGCGTCTACGGCGCGGTTTAAAGACCACAAAACCGGATCACCGGTGTCCGGCGAGAACGATGCCCGCGTTAGCGACGGTTGCGGCCGGCGACGCTGCGTCCTAAGCGCGCGACTAGATGACGAATGAAGCGCGTTCGCTCCATTATTGCCGTATTATCGGCAACGCTGACGAGACGATTGTCCCGATACCGTGCGCGAATGTGCGAAGGCGAGAGTGAGCAAGGGGCTGGTGACAACATCGAATCCGAGCACGAGACGTCGTCGCTCGCGAGAACGAAATCCTCTCGCAGGCCATGTGCTTTCTCCCATGTAGCTCGGTCAATCGGCCCTGACACAGAGAGGAGGATAGAGGAGGGTTCGTAAAAAGAGAGCAGAAGGACGACGTTAGGGAATAAGAGAGAAGACGGGGGCGACGGGGAGGCAGGGAGAAAGAGACGGAGGAGCAGGAGAGAGCGAGAGAAGGCATGGCGAGAAAGAGAGAGAGGGAAGGTGGTCGCGCCGTGCAGACTACTTTTCGTCTTTCGATTCGCGCAGAAGAGGACCTTGGTCGCTCTCGGCACTCGTCGGAACGTGATTTGCGGTCGATGTTCTGCGCCTTCGCAGCTCATCGATCTGCATTTCTCCCTTTCTTCCTCTCTCTCTCTCTCTCCCCCTCCTCCTCCCCCTCTTTTTTCTCCACTCGCTCTTTCTCTCCGGTTTCGAATTTTCGGCGCGAAGGCTCCCGTCCGCGGGATACGTTATCGTCGAGCGCGAAGGAAAGAATTGATTCCCCGATGGGAACCCCGGGCTCGTCTGTCGAAGCTGACAAGCGGAACCTTCCGATTCTTTATTGTGAGGTCTCGGGTTTATCGACGCTCCGATAAATGTGAACCTTGATTATGTAGCGCGCGAGCGCAAGAACAAAGTCCGTCGCGCGTCCGGGTGCTCCTGCTGCCCCCGCGTTTCCGTGAAATTGTCGAGGAAATAGATCGACGAGAGGGTATCGGAGCCCTCGCGATCCTCGTAAATCCCGGGCTCCTCGGTGCGCCGATCCTCCTTCTCTCGTCGTCGTCGGCGGAGTTGGCGAAAAACATCGTGAAGCGCTCTCTCTCTGTCTCGCGAGATTCGATTTACGACCCGTTAAGACGTTGCAGGACAGCTTCCGCGACGCGTCTTCATGAATACGTCATCCCGTCGCGTACGCGATCTTCGATAGTTCCTCCGACTGGCTCTAGACGCGAGAAAACGAGCAACGTGACTCCGCGCCGCGTCGACCGCGAAAGAAACGCCGGTAATTTTATCGAGTAACATCAAAATCGTGGCACCGCCGACAATCTCTCTTCCTCCCCTTCGCGCGCCCCTTCTTTCTCTCTCTCTTTCTCGCTCGCTCATTCCCTCCTCCTCTCCCTTCGTTGCCTCCCCCCCCCCCC
>NW_014555637.1:423468-424191 GCF_001313825.1 Dinoponera quadriceps
TTATCCCTGATCACGTTGTCCGGCTCCTCCGGCCGGAGCAGCGATGCAGGAGCAGAGAGGCGACGGAGGCGGTCGCGTGTCGCCGCTGATGTTGCTGTCGGTACCGACGCTGCTGGTACCCGCTGCCGCTGTCGTTGCCGCTGCCGATGCTGGTGGTGCCGATGCTGCCACAGGAGCAGATACGCGCTCTCCTACGAGCGCGCGCGCGGTAAACAAAAACTCCAACTCGGCGACGTTGTCGGTTCTTCTCTCGCTCGGGGTTCAGGGACTTCCTCCCATTGGCCACCGCCGGATTTTTGTCCCTCTCTTTCGCTCCTCTCGCGCTCAGCCTCACCCTCCTTTCCATCCCTCCCCCCGCCTATTCCCGCTGCACCGCTCTCTACCCTTCCCCCTCATCCACCTGCTACCACTCTCGAAACGGCCCCACGGCTGTAAGCCGGGTGCGAGGGGGAGCACGGGGTGATGGGAGGGCGNTGGTGGTGCCGATGCTGCCACAGGAGCAGATACGCGCTCTCCTACGAGCGCGCGCGCGGTAAACAAAAACTCCAACTCGGCGACGTTGTCGGTTCTTCTCTCGCTCGGGGTTCAGGGACTTCCTCCCATTGGCCACCGCCGGATTTTTGTCCCTCTCTTTCGCTCCTCTCGCGCTCAGCCTCACCCTCCTTTCCATCCCTCCCCCCGCCTATTCCCGCTGCACCGCTCTCTACCCTTCCCCCTCATCCA
>NW_014555638.1:0-3469 GCF_001313825.1 Dinoponera quadriceps
AAACTTTGGACTCTTCCGCGCATCCGATCTCGAAGAGTGGTATGAGCGACGTGTTATCGAGCCCACTTTAGCATCTTTAGAAGAATTTCAAGAACGTGTTAGTGGATGGGCATTGTCACGAATATTCAACCTAACAGTCAATGTGAACAAATACAATCCGATGCGTGCGGGGTGCCACATTGAGTTACCACGCGAGATACAAATCAAGAAAGCGGTAATCAACGTTAATTTTGGTGACAATGCGTGTTTCGCGTAGGCAGTGGTTGCGGCTCTGTATCCAGTCGATAAAAACGCAAATCGTGCATCCATGTACCCACACTATACAACAGTGCTCAATTTACAGAACATTGAGTTTCCAATGTCTGTAAATCAAATATCAAACTTCGAGCGACAAAACAATATATCCATCAACGTGTACAGTGCCGAAAAAAAGAAAACAGAAAAAGGAAAAACAGCACATGTGATCCTTCCGATACGTCTCTCTGACCGCAAGATGGACAGACACGTCAACATGTTGTACTTGTCAGATCCGCGAGATGACAACGTTGGACACTTTGTATGGATAAAAAATTTGTCCCGACTTGTGAGCTCGGAACTAAGCAAACATGATCATAAGAAGTATATCTGCAACCAGTACGTACAAAAATTTGTATAAAAAATATTATAAATATCTTTTGAAATGAATATTAATTAAAATGTTTTTTTACAGATGCTTGCACTATTTTAGTTTGAGCAAAAGATTGCAGGTCCATACTATAGATTGTGAAATCAACTACTGCGCCATCCTGCTGCCTAGCGAGGACGACAAATGGCTCAGTTTTTGCAACCACAACAGGAAAGAGCGTCTACCGTTTGTCGTGTACGCCGATCTGGAGTGCATCTTACAGAAGACTGCGAGCGAGGAGGGAGAGGATCACAAATCGCACGCGTATCAGCATCATAGGGTATTCAGCATAGCGTATTATTTACATTGCTCGTATGACGAGTCATTATCGTATTTTCAAAGCCGTCGCGATAGTGATTGCGTCTTGTGGTTCGTCGAGCAACTCGAACAGTTAGCGCACCGCGTAAAATTAGTCTTATCAACAAATGTCCCCATGGAAACTTTATCAAACGAACAGTTGGAAACATTTAATAGCGCAACGCACTGTCACGTGTGCGAGAAAGAGATCGAGAAAGAGGATACACGCGTACGCGATCATTGCCATTTCACCGGACGGTATAGAGGTCCCGCGCATTCAAAGTGCAATTTAAATTATAAACATTCATATTACATTCCAATAGTTTTCCATAATTTATCCGGCTACTATTCACATTTTATTATCATGGAAATAGCAAATGCATTTGAAGGCTCGATCAATGTGCTGCCGATAACAAAAGAAAAATATATATCATTTACGAAGTATGTCTGAGATACAGCAAAAAAATCTGATTCACGAAATTGCATACAGTTACGATTCATCGATTTATACAAATTTCTAAATACCAGTCTCAAAAAATTACCATCTTTTCTCAGCAAAGAAAAATTAAAAATTTTACAGTTCACATTTTCAAATATATCCGATTTCGATTTATTGATGCGAAAGGGTGTTCTTCCATATGAATACCTTGATTGCGCAGACAAGTTGCAGGACCCGTGTTTACCACCGCGAGAATCGTTTTATAGTTCGTTGACGGGTAATACGGTATCAGAGAGCGATTACGCGCTGCGAACGTCTGGCAACGATTCTCTATTGAAACCTTGGGTGAATACAGCGATTTATATCTGAAGATTGATGTCTTATTATTAGCTGATATTTTTGAAAATTTCCGGGATAGTTGCATCAAAAGTTACGGATTAGATCCTGCACATTATTATACTTTACCGAGTTTCACTTGGGATGCTATGTTAAAACATACCGGCATAAATTTTGAATTGTTCACTGATATCGATATGGTCATGTTCATCGAACGTGGTATACGCGGCGGTCTCAGTCAATGTTCCAGTAGATACGCACAGGCCAATAACAAGTACATGAAGTCTTAGGATTCATCGAAACCATCGTCGTACTTGATGCACTTTGACGTAAACAATCTATACGGTTGGGCAATGTGTCAACCGCTGCCTCACGCTAAATTTCAATGGGTCACAGATGTTTCAACATTTGATATATCTTCAATCACTGTCGATTCACCCATAGGTTATATTCTCGCGGTCGATCTGGAATATCCGCAACATTTGCACCACGCTCACGCTGAACTACCGTTTTGTCCAACGCGCGCCAAACCACCCGGTAAAAGATAGGATAAGTTATTGGCAACCTTATACGATAAGCAGCGTTATGTTATTCATTATCGCAACCTGCAGCAGTGCACGCGTCACGGTCTTCGCATTACAAAAATACACCGTATACTCCAATTCGCTTAATCTTCGTGGCTCCGCGATTACATCGAACTAAATACACAGTTTAAAACACAAGCGACGAATAATTTCGAGAAAAATTTGTATAAATTGATGAACAATGTTGTATTTGGAAAAACAATGGAAAATGTACGCAATCATGTAGATGTGAAACTGTTGACAAAATGGGATGGACCGTACGGTGCTGAGGCAATGATCGCGAAACCAAATTTTCATAGCCGAAGCATTTTCACCGAAAACTTAATTGCCGTCGAATTACGAAAACTCGAAGTGAAATTCAACAAGCCGATCTATGTGGGTATGTGCATCCTCGACATATCAAAGGTTTGCTTGTATGAATTTCACCACGAGTACATGTCTCCTTCATATCGCGAAAAATGTAAAATTATGTACACCGACACTGACAGTCTAATTTACCACATAGAATGCGAAGACATTTATGAGCACATGAAACGCGACATTCATAAATTCGATATGAGTGATTATCTTGCTGACAACGCGTACGATATACCGCTTGTAAATAAGAAGTTTCCGGGCCTGATGAAAGATGAAAATAACGGAGCTATAGTGACAGAATTCGTCGGACTTAGAGCGAAGATGTACGCGCTGAGAGTAGACGGGAAAAAGGATACGAAAAAGGCCAAATGCGTCAAAAGTAGCGTCATAGCGCGAACGATAACCTTTGACGACTATACACAATGTTTGAGAGATGAAGTCGAAAAAAGTCGTCAACAATCGTATATAAGATCGAAATTACACAAAGTCTACACAGTGTCTGAAACAAAAATCGCTCTAAGTCCATACGATGACAAGCGGTATATCATACCTGACTCGATCGACACGTTTCCATGGGGACATTATAATATACCGCTATAGTTATTCACGCATTTTATATATGTAGCACTCATTTAAAATAATAAAGAAAATATTACTCATACACGTTTGTATAATAAGACATATATATTGTTTGTAATACAAAAGGTTATAGTAAAACTTTTTTTTACAACACATTATCCCTATTTATCCATAAATTATATGAATTGTCAAATCCTAACCATTTCACATAAA